>NW_027167800.1:0-126954 GCF_040954835.1 Lepisosteus oculatus | reverse complement strand
CATGTAAGTTATGGGGCAGTAACATCACACTTTTGAAAACGTGTTTTTCAGCCCGAAATAAGCACGTTTTTTTCAGACAACTGAATCTCCTTGTAGCAGCAAGGCTCAGAAGAGCCCACACACTCAGCCCTTAACCCCAGTGTACAGAAAGTGTCAAAACGTGTTTTTCAGCAGAAATAAACATGTTTCTGCAAGTTTGGGTCAACCCCATGTAAGTTATGGGGCAGTAACATCACACTTTTGAAAACGTGTTTTTCAGCCCGAAATAAACGCGTTTTTTCAGACAACTGAATCTCCTTGTAACAGCAAGGCTTAGAAGAGCCCACACACTCAGCCCTTAACCCCAGTGTGCAGAAAGTGTCAAAACGTGTTTTTCAGCAGAAATAAACATGTTTCTGCAAGTTTGGTCAACCCCATGTAAGTTATGGGGCAGTAACATCACATTTTTCAAAACGTGTTTTTCAGCCCGAAATAAGCGCGTTTTTTCAGACACCTGAATTTCCTTGTAACAGCAAGGCTCAGAAGAGCCCACACACTCAGCCCTTAACCCCAGTGTACAGAAAGTGTCAAAACGTGTTTTTCAGCAGAAATAAACATGTTTCTGCAAGTTTGGTCAACCCCATGTAAGTTATGGGGCAGTAACATCACACTTTTGAAAACGTGTTTTTCAGCCCGAAATAAGCGCGTTTTTTAGACAACTGAATCTCCTTGTAACAGCAAGGCTCAGAAGAGCCCACACACTCAGCCCTTAACCCCAGTGTACAGAAAGTGTCAAAACGTGTTTTTCAGCAGAAATAAACATGTTTCTGCAAGTTTGGTCAACCCCATGTAAGTTATGGGGCAGTAACATCACACTTTTGAAAACGTGTTTTTCAGCCCGAAATAAGCACGTTTTTTCAGACAACTGAATCTCCTTGTAACAGCAAGGCTCAGAAGAGCCCACACACTCAGCCCTTAACCCCAGTGTACAGAAAGTGTCAAAACGTGTTTTTCAGCAGAAATAAACATGTTTCTGCAAGTTTGGTCAACCCCATGTAAGTTATGGGGCAGTAACATCACACTTTTGAAAACGTGTTTTTCAGCCCGAAATAAACGCGTTTTTTCAGACAACTGAATCTCCTTGTAACAGCAAGGCTCAGAAGAGCCCACACACTCAGCCCTTAACCCCAGTGTACAGAAAGTGTCAAAACGTGTTTTTCAGCAGAAATAAACATGTTTCTGCAAGTTTGGTCAACCCCATGTAAGTTATGGGGCAGTAACATCACACTTTTGAAAACGTGTTTTTCAGCCCGAAATAAACGCGTTTTTTCAGACAACTGAATCTCCTTGTAACAGCAAGGCTCAGAAGAGCCCACACACTCAGCCTTTACCCCAGTGTACAGAAAGTGTCAAAACGTGTTTTTCAGCAGAAATAAACATGTTTCTGCAAGTTTGGTCAACCCCATGTAAGTTATGGGGCAGTAACATCACACTTTTGAAAACGTGTTTTTCAGCCCGAAATAAACGCGTTTTTTCAGACAACTGAATCTCCTTGTAACAGCAAGGCTCAGAAGAGCCCACACACTCAGCCCTTAACCCCAGTGTACAGAAAGTGTCAAAACGTGTTTTTCAGCAGAAATAAACATGTTTCTGCAAGTTTGGTCAACCCCATGTAAGTTATGGGGCAGTAACATCACACTTTTGAAAACGTGTTTTTCAGCCCGAAATAAACGCGTTTTTTCAGACAACTGAATCTCCTTGTAACAGCAAGGCTCAGAAGAGCCCACACACTCAGCCCTTAACCCCAGTGTGCAGAAAGGGTCAAAACGTGTTTTTCAGCAGAAATAAACATGTTTCTGCAAGTTTGGTCAACCCCATGTAAGTTATGGGGCAGTAACATCACACTTTTGAAAACGTGTTTTTCAGCCCGAAATAAGCACGTTTTTTCAGACAACTGAATCTCCTTGTAGCAGCAAGGCTCAGAAGAGCCCACACACTCAGCCCTTAACCCCAGTGTACAGAAAGTGTCAAAACGTGTTTTTCAGCAGAAATAAACATGTTTCTGCAAGTTTGGTCAACCCCATGTAAGTTATGGGGCAGTAACATCACACTTTTGAAAACGTGTTTTTCAGCCCGAAATAAACGCGTTTTTTCAGACAACTGAATCTCCTTGTAACAGCAAGGCTTAGAAGAGCCCACACACTCAGCCCTTAACCCCAGTGTGCAGAAAGTGTCAAAACGTGTTTTTCAGCAGAAATAAACATGTTTCTGCAAGTTTGGTCAACCCCATGTAAGTTATGGGGCAGTAACATCACACGTTTCAAAACGTGTTTTTCAGCCCGAAATAAGCGCGTTTTTTCAGACACCTGAATTTCCTTGTAACAGCAAGGCTCAGAAGAGCCCACACACTCAGCCCTTAACCCCAGTGTACAGAAAGTGTCAAAACGTGTTTTTCAGCAGAAATAAACATGTTTCTGCAAGTTTGGTCAACCCCATGTAAGTTATGGGGCAGTAACATCACACTTTTGAAAACGTGTTTTCAGCCCGAAATAAGCGCGTTTTTTCAGACAACTGAATCTCCTTGTAACAGCAAGGCTCAGAAGAGCCCACACACTCAGCCCTTAACCCCAGTGTGCAGAAAGTGTCAAAACGTGTTTTTCAGCAGAAATAAACATGTTTCTGCAAGTTTGGTCAACCCCATGTAAGTTATGGGGCAGTAACATCACATTTTTCAAAACGTGTTTTTCAGCCCGAAATAAGCGCGTTTTTTCAGACACCTGAATTTCCTTGTAACAGCAAGGCTCAGAAGAGCCCACACACTCAGCCCTTAACCCCAGTGTACAGAAAGTGTCAAAACGTGTTTTTCAGCAGAAATAAACATGTTTCTGCAAGTTTGGTCAACCCCATGTAAGTTATGGGGCAGTAACATCACACTTTTGAAAACGTGTTTTTCAGCCCGAAATAAGCGCGTTTTTTCAGACAACTGAATCTCCTTGTAACAGCAAGGCTCAGAAGGGCCCACACACTCAGCCCTTAACCCCAGTGTACAGAAAGTGTCAAAAACGTGTTTTTCAGCAGAAATAAACATGTTTCTGCAAGTTTGGTCAACCCCATGTAAGTTATGGGGCAGTAACATCACACTTTTGAAAACGTGTTTTTCAGCCCGAAATAAGCACGTTTTTTCAGACAACTGAATCTCCTTGTAACAGCAAGGCTCAGAAGAGCCACACACTCAGCCCTTAACCCCAGTGTACAGAAAGTGTCAAAACGTGTTTTTCAGCAGAAATAAACATGTTTCTGCAAGTTTGGTCAACCCCATGTAAGTTATGGGGCAGTAACATCACACTTTTACCAGCAGCCATATCACCCTGCAACTCACAACTGGCAACCCACTGAAGCTAAGCAGGTGTGAGCCTGGTCAGTACCTGGATGGGAGACCTCCTGGGTAAACTAAGGTTGCTGCTGGAAGAGGTGTTAGTGGGGCCAGCAGGGGGCGCTCACCCTGTGGTCTGTGTGGGTCCTAATGCCCCAGTATAGTGATGGGGACACTATACTGTAAACAGGCGCCGTCCTTCGGATGAGACGTAAAACCGAGGTCCTGACTCTCTGTGGTCATTAAAATCCCAGGGCGCTTCTCGAAAAGAGTAGGGGTGTAACCCCGGTGTCCTGGCCAAATTTCCAATTGGCCCTTACCAATCATGGCCTCCTAATAATCCCCCTCTATGAATGGCTACATCACTCTGCTCTCTTCCCCACTGATAGCTAATGTGTGGTGAGCGTTCTGGCGCACTATGGCTGCCGTCGCATCATCCAGGTGGATGCTACACACTGGTGGTGGTGGAGGGGAGTCCCCATTACCTGTAAAGCGCTTTGAGTGGAGTGTCCAGAAAAGCGCTATATAAGTGTAAGCAATTATTAATTAATAATTATTATTACTTTTGAAAACGTGTTTTTCAGCCCGAAATAAACGCGTTTTTTCAGACAACTGAATCTCCTTGTAACAGCAAGGCTCAGAAGAGCCCACACACTCAGCCCTTAACCCCAGTGTACAGAAAGTGTCAAAACGTGTTTTTCAGCAGAAATAAACCATGTTTCTGCAAGTTTGGTCAACCCCATGTAAGTTATGGGGCAGTAACATCACACTTTTGAAAACGTGTTTTTCAGCCCGAAATAAACGCGTTTTTTCAGACAACTGAATCTCCTTGTAACAGCAAGGCTCAGAAGAGCCCACACACTCAGCCCTTAACCCCAGTGTACAGAAAGTGTCAAAACGTGTTTTTCAGCAGAAATAAACATGTTTCTGCAAGTTTGGTCAACCCCATGTAAGTTATGGGGCAGTAACATCACACTTTTGAAAACGTGTTTTTCAGCCCGAAATAAACGCGTTTTTTCAGACAACTGAATCTCCTTGTAACAGCAAGGCTCAGAAGAGCCCACACACTCAGCCCTTAACCCCAGTGTACAGAAAGTGTCAAAACGTGTTTTTCAGCAGAAATAAACATGTTTCTGCAAGTTTGGTCAACCCCATGTAAGTTATGGGGCAGTAACATCACACTTTTGAAAACGTGTTTTTCAGCCCGAAATAAACGCGTTTTTTCAGACAACTGAATCTCCTTGTAACAGCAAGGCTCAGAAGAGCCCACACACTCAGCCCTTAACCCCAGTGTGCAGAAAGTGTCAAAACGTGTTTTTCAGCAGAAATAAACATGTTTCTGCAAGTTTGGTCAACCCCATGTAAGTTATGGGGCAGTAACATCACATTTTTCAAAACGTGTTTTTCAGCCCGAAATAAGCGCGTTTTTTCAGACACCTGAATTTCCTTGTAACAGCAAGGCTCAGAAGAGCCCACACACTCAGCCCTTAACCCCAGTGTACAGAAAGTGTCAAAACGTGTTTTTCAGCAGAAATAAACATGTTTCTGCAAGTTTGGTCAACCCCATGTAAGTTATGGGGCAGTAACATCACACTTTTGAAAACGTGTTTTTCAGCCCGAAATAAGCGCGTTTTTTCAGACAACTGAATCTCCTTGTAACAGCAAGGCTCAGAAGAGCCCACACACTCAGCCCTTAACCCCAGTGTACAGAAAGTGTCAAAACGTGTTTTTCAGCAGAAATAAACATGTTTCTGCAAGTTTGGTCAACCCCATGTAAGTTATGGGGCAGTAACATCACACTTTTGAAAACGTGTTTTTCAGCCCGAAATAAGCACGTTTTTTCAGACAACTGAATCTCCTTGTAACAGCAAGGCTCAGAAGAGCCCACACACTCAGCCCTTAACCCCAGTGTACAGAAAGTGTCAAAACGTGTTTTTCAGCAGAAATAAACATGTTTCTGCAAGTTTGGTCAACCCCATGTAAGTTATGGGGCAGTAACATCACACTTTTGAAAACGTGTTTTTCAGCCCGAAATAAGCACGTTTTTTCAGACAACTGAATCTCCTTGTAACAGCAAGGCTCAGAAGAGCCCACACACTCAGCCCTTAACCCCAGTGTACAGAAAGTGTCAAAACGTGTTTTTCAGCAGAAATAAACATGTTTCTGCAAGTTTGGTCAACCCCATGTAAGTTATGGGGCAGTAACATCACACTTTTGAAAACGTGTTTTTCAGCCCGAAATAAACGCGTTTTTTCAGACAACTGAATCTCCTTGTAACAGCAAGGCTCAGAAGAGCCCACACACTCAGCCCTTAACCCCAGTGTACAGAAAGTGTCAAAACGTGTTTTTCAGCAGAAATAAACATGTTTCTGCAAGTTTGGTCAACCCCATGTAAGTTATGGGGCAGTAACATCACACTTTTGAAAACGTGTTTTTCAGCCCGAAATAAACGCGTTTTTTCAGACAACTGAATCTCCTTGTAACAGCAAGGCTTAGAAGAGCCCACACACTCAGCCCTTAACCCCAGTGTGCAGAAAGTGTCAAAACGTGTTTTTCAGCAGAAATAAACATGTTTCTGCAAGTTTGGTCAACCCCATGTAAGTTATGGGGCAGTAACATCACACGTTTCAAAACGTGTTTTTCAGCCCGAAATAAGCGCGTTTTTTCAGACAACTGAATCTCCTTGTAACAGCAAGGCTCAGAAGAGCCCACACACTCAGCCCTTAACCCCAGTGTACAGAAAGTGTCAAAACGTGTTTTTCAGCAGAAATAAACATGTTTCTGCAAGTTTGGTCAACCCCATGTAAGTTATGGGGCAGTAACATCACACTTTTGAAAACGTGTTTTTCAGCCCGAAATAAGCGCGTTTTTTCAGACAACTGAATCTCCTTGTAACAGCAAGGCTCAGAAGAGCCCACACACTCAGCCCTTAACCCCAGTGTGCAGAAAGTGTCAAAACGTGTTTTTCAGCAGAAATAAACATGTTTCTGCAAGTTTGGTCAACCCCATGTAAGTTATGGGGCAGTAACATCACATTTTTCAAAACGTGTTTTTCAGCCCGAATAAGCGCGTTTTTTCAGACACCTGAATTTCCTTGTAACAGCAAGGCTCAGAAGAGCCCACACACTCAGCCCTTAACCCCAGTGTACAGAAAGTGTCAAAACGTGTTTTTCAGCAGAAATAAACATGTTTCTGCAAGTTTGGTCAACCCCATGTAAGTTATGGGGCAGTAACATCACACTTTTGAAAACGTGTTTTCAGCCCGAAATAAACGCGTTTTTTCAGACAACTGAATCTCCTTGTAACAGCAAGGCTCAGAAGAGCCCACACACTCAGCCCTTAACCCCAGTGTACAGAAAGTGTCAAAACGTGTTTTTCAGCAGAAATAAACATGTTTCTGCAAGTTTGGTCAACCCCATGTAAGTTATGGGGCAGTAACATCACACTTTTGAAAACGTGTTTTTCAGGCCCGAAATAAACGCGTTTTTTCAGACAACTGAATCTCCTTGTAACAGCAAGGCTCAGAAGAGCCCACACACTCAGCCCTTAACCCAGTGTACAGAAAGTGTCAAAACGTGTTTTTCAGCAGAAATAAACATGTTTCTGCAAGTTTGGTCAACCCCATGTAAGTTATGGGGCAGTAACATCACATTTTTCAAAACGTGTTTTTCAGCCCGAAATAAGCGCGTTTTTTCAGACACCTGAATTTCCTTGTAACAGCAAGGCTCAGAAGAGCCCACACACTCAGCCCTTAACCCAGTGTACAGAAAGTGTCAAAACGTGTTTTTCAGCAGAAATAAACATGTTTCTGCAAGTTTGGTCAACCCCATGTAAGTTATGGGGCAGTAACATCACACTTTTGAAAACGTGTTTTTCAGCCCGAAATAAACGCGTTTTTTCAGACAACTGAATCTCCTTGTAACAGGAAGGCTCAGAAGAGCCCACACACTCAGCCCTTAACCCCAGTGTACAGAAAGTGTCAAAACGTGTTTTTCAGCAGAAATAAACATGTTTCTGCAAGTTTGGTCAACCCCATGTAAGTTATGGGGCAGTAACATCACACTTTTCAAAACGTGTTTTTCAGCCCGAAATAAGCGCGTTTTTTCAGACAACTGAATCTCCTTGTAACAGCAAGGCTCAGAAGGGCCCACACACTCAGCCCTTAACCCCAGTGTACAGAAAGTGTCAAAACGTGTTTTTCAGCAGAAATAAACATGTTTCTGCAAGTTTGGTCAACCCCATGTAAGTTATGGGGCAGTAACATCACACTTTTGAAAACGTGTTTTTCAGCCCGAAATAAGCACGTTTTTTCAGACAACTGAATCTCCTTGTAACAGCAAGGCTCAGAAGAGCCCACACACTCAGCCCTTAACCCCAGTGTACAGAAAGTGTCAAAACGTGTTTTTCAGCAGAAATAAACATGTTTCTGCAAGTTTGGTCAACCCCATGTAAGTTATGGGGCAGTAACATCACACTTTTACCAGCAGCCATATCACCCTGCAACTCACAACTGGCAACCCACTGAAGCTAAGCAGGTGTGAGCCTGGTCAGTACCTGGATGGGAGACCTCCTGGAAAACTAAGGTTGCTGCTGGAAGAGGTGTTAGTGGGGCCAGCAGGGGGCGCTCACCCTGTGGTCTGTGTGGGTCCTAATGCCCCAGTATAGTGATGGGGACACTATACTGTAAACAGGCGCCGTCCTTCGGATGAGACGTAAAACCGAGGTCCTGACTCTCTGTGGTCATTAAAAATCCCAGGGCGCTTCTCGAAAAGAGTAGGGTGTAACCCCGGTGTCCTGGCCAAATTTCCAATTGGCCCTTACCAATCATGGCCTCCTAATAATCCCCCTCTATGAATTGGCTACATCACTCTGCTCTCTTCCCCACTGATAGCTAATGTGTGGTGAGCGTTCTGGCGCACTATGGCTGCCGTCGCATCATCCAGGTGGATGCTACACACTGGTGGTGGTGGAGGGGAGTCCCCATTACCTGTAAAGCGCTTTGAGTGGAGTGTCCAGAAAAGCGCTATATAAGTGTAAGCAATTATTAATTAATAATTATTATTACTTTTGAAAACGTGTTTTTCAGCCCGAAATAAACGCGTTTTTCAGACAACTGAATCTCCTTGTAACAGCAAGGCTCAGAAGAGCCCACACACTCAGCCCTTAACCCCCAGTGTACAGAAAGTGTCAAAACGTGTTTTTCAGCAGAAATAAACATGTTTCTGCAAGTTTGGTCAACCCCATGTAAGTTATGGGGCAGTAACATCACACTTTTGAAAACGTGTTTTTCAGCCCGAAATAAACGCGTTTTTTCAGACAACTGAATCTCCTTGTAACAGCAAGGCTCAGAAGAGCCCACACACTCAGCCCTTAACCCCAGTGTACAGAAAGTGTCAAAACGTGTTTTTCAGCAGAAATAAACATGTTTCTGCAAGTTTGGTCAACCCCATGTAAGTTATGGGGCAGTAAACATCACACTTTTGAAAACGTGTTTTTCAGCCCGAAATAAACGCGTTTTTCAGACAACTGAATCTCCTTGTAACAGCAAGGCTCAGAAGAGCCCACACACTCAGCCCTTAACCCCAGTGTACAGAAAGTGTCAAAACGTGTTTTTCAGCAGAAATAAACATGTTTCTGCAAGTTTGGTCAACCCCATGTAAGTTATGGGGCAGTAACATCACACTTTTGAAAACGTGTTTTTCAGCCCGAAATAAACGCGTTTTTTCAGACAACTGAATCTCCTTGTAACAGCAAGGCTCAGAAGAGCCCACACACTCAGCCCTTAACCCCAGTGTGCAGAAAGTGTCAAAACGTGTTTTTCAGCAGAAATAAACATGTTTCTGCAAGTTTGGTCAACCCCATGTAAGTTATGGGGCAGTAACATCACATTTTCAAAACGTGTTTTTCAGCCCGAAATAAGCGCGTTTTTTCAGACACCTGAATTTCCTTGTAACAGCAAGGCTCAGAAGAGCCCACACACTCAGCCCTTAACCCCAGTGTACAGAAAGTGTCAAAACGTGTTTTTCAGCAGAAATAAACATGTTTCTGCAAGTTTGGTCAACCCCATGTAAGTTATGGGGCAGTAACATCACACTTTTGAAAACGTGTTTTTCAGCCCGAAATAAGCGCGTTTTTTCAGACAACTGAATCTCCTTGTAACAGCAAGGCTCAGAAGAGCCCACACACTCAGCCCTTAACCCCAGTGTACAGAAAGTGTCAAAACGTGTTTTTCAGCAGAAATAAACATGTTTCTGCAAGTTTGGTCAACCCCATGTAAGTTATGGGGCAGTAACATCACACTTTTGAAAACGTGTTTTTCAGCCCGAAATAAGCACGTTTTTTCAGACAACTGAATCTCCTTGTAACAGCAAGGCTCAGAAGAGCCCACACACTCAGCCCTTAACACCAGTGTACAGAAAGTGTCAAAACGTGTTTTTCAGCAGAAATAAACATGTTTCTGCAAGTTTGGTCAACCCCATGTAAGTTATGGGGCAGTAACATCACACTTTTGAAAACGTGTTTTTCAGCCCGAAATAAACGCGTTTTTTCAGACAACTGAATCTCCTTGTAACAGCAAGGCTCAGAAGAGCCCACACACTCAGCCCTTAACCCCAGTGTACAGAAAGTGTCAAAACGTGTTTTTCAGCAGAAATAAACATGTTTCTGCAAGTTTGGTCAACCCCATGTAAGTTATGGGGCAGTAACATCACACTTTTGAAAACGTGTTTTTCAGCCCGAAATAAACGCGTTTTTTCAGACAACTGAATCTCCTTGTAACAGCAAGGCTCAGAAGAGCCCACACACTCAGCCCTTAACCCCAGTGTGCAGAAAGGGTCAAAACGTGTTTTTCAGCAGAAATAAACATGTTTCTGCAAGTTTGGTCAACCCCATGTAAGTTATGGGGCAGTAACATCACACTTTTGAAAACGTGTTTTTCAGCCCGAAATAAGCACGTTTTTTCAGACAACTGAATCTCCTTGTAGCAGCAAGGCTCAGAAGAGCCCACACACTCAGCCCCTTAACCCCAGTGTACAGAAAGTGTCAAAACGTGTTTTTCAGCAGAAATAAACATGTTTCTGCAAGTTTGGTCAACCCCATGTAAGTTATGGGGCAGTAACATCACACTTTTGAAAACGTGTTTTTCAGCCCGAAATAAGCACGTTTTTTCAGACAACTGAATCTCCTTGTAACAGCAAGGCTCAGAAGAGCCCACACACTCAGCCCTTAACCCCAGTGTACAGAAAGTGTCAAAACGTGTTTTTCAGCAGAAATAAACATGTTTCTGCAAGTTTGGTCAACCCCATGTAAGTTATGGGGCAGTAACATCACACTTTTACCAGCAGCCATATCACCCTGCAACTCACAACTGGCAACCCACTGAAGCTAAGCAGGTGTGAGCCTGGTCAGTACCTGGATGGGAGACCTCCTGGGAAAACTAAGGTTGCTGCTGGAAGAGGTGTTAGTGGGGCCAGCAGGGGGCGCTCACCCTGTGGTCTGTGTGGGTCCTAATGCCCCAGTATAGTGATGGGGACACTATACTGTAAACAGGCGCCGTCCTTCGGATGAGACGTAAAACCGAGGTCCTGACTCTCTGTGGTCATTAAAAATCCCAGGGCGCTTCTCGAAAAGAGTAGGGGTGTAACCCCGGTGTCCTGGCCAAATTTCCAATTGGCCCTTACCAATCATGGCCTCCTAATAATCCCCCTCTATGAATTGGCTACATCACTCTGCTCTCTTCCCCACTGATAGCTAATGTGTGGTGAGCGTTCTGGCGCACTATGGCTGCCGTCGCATCATCCAGGTGGATGCTACACACTGGTGGTGGTGGAGGGGAGTCCCCATTACCTGTAAAGCGCTTTGAGTGGAGTGTCCAGAAAAGCGCTATATAAGTGTAAGCAATTATTAATTAATAATTATTATTACTTTTGAAAACGTGTTTTTCAGCCCGAAATAAACGCGTTTTTTCAGACAACTGAATCTCCTTGTAACAGCAAGGCTCAGAAGAGCCCACACACTCAGCCCTTAACCCCAGTGTACAGAAAGTGTCAAAACGTGTTTTTCAGCAGAAATAAACATGTTTCTGCAAGTTTGGTCAACCCATGTAAGTTATGGGGCAGTAACATCACACTTTTGAAAACGTGTTTTTCAGCCCGAAATAAACGCGTTTTTTCAGACAACTGAATCTCCTTGTAACAGCAAGGCTCAGAAGAGCCCACACACTCAGCCCTTAACCCCAGTGTACAGAAAGTGTCAAAACGTGTTTTTCAGCAGAAATAAACATGTTTCTGCAAGTTTGGTCAACCCCATGTAAGTTATGGGGCAGTAACATCACACTTTTGAAAACGTGTTTTTCAGCCCGAAATAAACGCGTTTTTTCAGACAACTGAATCTCCTTGTAACAGCAAGGCTCAGAAGAGCCCACACACTCAGCCCTTAACCCCAGTGTACAGAAAGTGTCAAAACGTGTTTTTCAGCAGAAATAAACATGTTTCTGCAAGTTTGGTCAACCCCATGTAAGTTATGGGGCAGTAACATCACACTTTTGAAAACGTGTTTTTCAGCCCGAAATAACGCGTTTTTTCAGACAACTGAATCTCCTTGTAACAGCAAGGCTCAGAAGAGCCCACACACTCAGCCCTTAACCCCAGTGTGCAGAAAGTGTCAAAACGTGTTTTTCAGCAGAAATAAACATGTTTCTGCAAGTTTGGTCAACCCCATGTAAGTTATGGGGCAGTAACATCACATTTTTCAAAACGTGTTTTTCAGCCCGAAATAAGCGCGTTTTTTCAGACACCTGAATTTCCTTGTAACAGCAAGGCTCAGAAGAGCCCACACACTCAGCCCTTAACCCCAGTGTACAGAAAGTGTCAAAACGTGTTTTTCAGCAGAAATAAACATGTTTCTGCAAGTTTGGTCAACCCCATGTAAGTTATGGGGCAGTAACATCACACTTTTGAAAACGTGTTTTTCAGCCCGAAATAAGCGCGTTTTTTCAGACAACTGAATCTCCTTGTAACAGCAAGGCTCAGAAGAGCCCACACACTCAGCCCTTAACCCCAGTGTACAGAAAGTGTCAAAACGTGTTTTTCAGCAGAAATAAACATGTTTCTGCAGTTTGGTCAACCCCATGTAAGTTATGGGGCAGTAACATCACACTTTTGAAAACGTGTTTTTCAGCCCGAAATAAGCACGTTTTTTCAGACAACTGAATCTCCTTGTAACAGCAAGGCTCAGAAGAGCCCACACACTCAGCCCTTAACCCCCAGTGTACAGAAAGTGTCAAAACGTGTTTTTCAGCAGAAATAAACATGTTTCTGCAAGTTTGGTCAACCCCATGTAAGTTATGGGGCAGTAACATCACACTTTTGAAAACGTGTTTTTCAGCCCGAAATAAACGCGTTTTTTCAGACAACTGAATCTCCTTGTAACAGCAAGGCTCAGAAGAGCCCACACACTCAGCCCTTAACCCCAGTGTACAGAAAGTGTCAAAACGTGTTTTTCAGCAGAAATAAACATGTTTCTGCAAGTTTGGTCAACCCCATGTAAGTTATGGGGCAGTAACATCACACTTTTGAAAACGTGTTTTTCAGCCCGAAATAAACGCGTTTTTTCAGACAACTGAATCTCCTTGTAACAGCAAGGCTCAGAAGAGCCCACACACTCAGCCCTTAACCCCAGTGTGCAGAAAGGGTCAAAACGTGTTTTTCAGCAGAAATAAACATGTTTCTGCAAGTTTGGTCAACCCCATGTAAGTTATGGGGCAGTAACATCACACTTTTGAAAACGTGTTTTTCAGCCCGAAATAAGCACGTTTTTCAGACACTGAATCTCCTTGTAGCAGCAAGGCTCAGAAGAGCCCCACACACACTCAGCCTTAACCCAGTGTACAGAAAGTGTCAAAACGTGTTTTTCAGCAGAAATAAACATGTTTCTGCAAGTTTGGTCAACCCCATGTAAGTTATGGGGCAGTAACATCACACTTTTGAAAACGTGTTTTTCAGCCCGAAATAAACGCGTTTTTTCAGACAACTGAATCTCCTTGTAACAGCAAGGCTTAGAAGAGCCCACACACTCAGCCCTTAACCCCAGTGTGCAGAAAGTGTCAAAACGTGTTTTTCAGCAGAAATAAACATGTTTCTGCAAGTTTGGTCAACCCCATGTAAGTTATGGGGCAGTAACATCACACGTTTCAAAACGTGTTTTTCAGCCCGAAATAAGCGCGTTTTTTCAGACAACTGAATCTCCTTGTAACAGCAAGGCTCAGAAGAGCCCACACACTCAGCCCTTAACCCCAGTGTACAGAAAGTGTCAAAACGTGTTTTTCAGCAGAAATAAACATGTTTCTGCAAGTTTGGTCAACCCATGTAAGTTATGGGGCAGTAACATCACACTTTTCAAAACGTGTTTTTCAGCCCGAAATAAGCGCGTTTTTTCAGACAACTGAATCTCCTTGTAACAGCAAGGCTCAGAAGAGCCCACACACTCAGCCCTTAACCCCAGTGTACAGAAAGTGTCAAAACGTGTTTTTCAGCAGAAATAAACATGTTTCTGCAAGTTTGGTCAACCCCATGTAAGTTATGGGGCAGTAACATCACACTTTTGAAAACGTGTTTTTCAGCCCGAAATAAGCGCGTTTTTTCAGACACCTGAATTTCCTTGTAACAGCAAGGCTCAGAAGAGCCACACACTCAGCCCTTAACCCCAGTGTACAGAAAGTGTCAAAACGTGTTTTTCAGCAGAAATAAACATGTTTCTGCAAGTTTGGTCAACCCCATGTAAGTTATGGGGCAGTAACATCACACTTTTGAAAACGTGTTTTTCAGCCCGAAATAAACGCGTTTTTTCAGACAACTGAATCTCCTTGTAACAGCAAGGCTCAGAAGAGCCCACACACTCAGCCCTTAACCCCAGTGTACAGAAAGTGTCAAAACGTGTTTTTCAGCAGAAATAAACATGTTTCTGCAAGTTTGGTCAACCCCATGTAAGTTATGGGGCAGTAACATCACACTTTTGAAAACGTGTTTTTCAGCCCGAAATAAACGCGTTTTTTCAGACAACTGAATCTCCTTGTAACAGCAAGGCTCAGAAGAGCCACACACTCAGCCCTTAACCCCAGTGTACAGAAAGTGTCAAAACGTGTTTTTCAGCAGAAATAAACATGTTTCTGCAAGTTTGGTCAACCCCATGTAAGTTATGGGGCAGTAACATCACATTTTTCAAAAACGTGTTTTTCAGCCCGAAATAAGCGCGTTTTTTCAGACACCTGAATTTCCTTGTAACAGCAAGGCTCAGAAGAGCCCACACACTCAGCCCTTAACCCCAGTGTACAGAAAGTGTCAAAACGTGTTTTTCAGCAGAAATAAACATGTTTCTGCAAGTTTGGTCAACCCCATGTAAGTTATGGGGCAGTAACATCACACTTTTGAAAACGTGTTTTTCAGCCCGAAATAAACGCGTTTTTTCAGACAACTTGAATCTCCTTGTAACAGGAAGGCTCAGAAGAGCCCACACACTCAGCCCTTAACCCCAGTGTACAGAAAGTGTCAAAACGTGTTTTTCAGCAGAAATAAACATGTTTCTGCAAGGTTTGGTCAACCCCATGTAAGTTATGGGGCAGTAACATCACACTTTTCAAAACGTGTTTTTCAGCCCGAAATAAGCGCGTTTTTCAGACAACTGAATCTCCTTGTAACAGCAAGGCTCAGAAGAGCCCACACACTCAGCCTTAACCCCAGTGTGCAGAAAGGGTCAAAACGTGTTTTTCAGCAGAAATAAACATGTTTCTGCAAGTTTGGTCAACCCCATGTAAGTTATGGGGCAGTAACATCACACTTTTGAAAACGGGTTTTTCAGCCCGAAATAAGCACGTTTTTTCAGACAACTGAATCTCCTTGTAACAGCAAGGCTCAGAAGAGCCCACACACTCAGCCCTTAACCCCAGTGTACAGAAAGTGTCAAAACGTGTTTTTCAGCAGAAATAAACATGTTTCTGCAAGTTTGGTCACACCCCATGTAAGTTATGGGGCAGTAACATCACACGTTTCAAACGTGTTTTTCAGCCCGAAATAAACGCGTTTTTTCAGACAACTGAATCTCCTTGTAACAGCAAGGCTCAGAAGAGCCCACACACTCAGCCCTTAACCCCAGTGTGCAGAAAGTGTCAAACGTGTTTTTCAGCAGAAATAAACATGTTTCTGCAAGTTTTGTCAACCCCATGTAAGTTATGGGGCAGTAACATCACATTTTTCAAAACGTGTTTTTCAGCCCGAAATAAGCGCGTTTTTCAGACACCTGAATTTCCTTGTAACAGCAAGGCTCAGAAGAGCCCACACACTCAGCCCTTAACCCAGTGTACAGAAAGTGTCAAAACGTGTTTTTCAGCAGAAATAAACATGTTTCTGCAAGTTTGGTCAACCCCATGTAAGTTATGGGGCAGTAACATCACACTTTTGAAAACGTGTTTTTCAGCCCGAAATAAGCGCGTTTTTTTCAGACAACTGAATCTCCTTGTAACAGCAAGGCTCAGAAGAGCCCACACACTCAGCCTTAACCCCAGTGTACAGAAAGTGTCAAAACGTGTTTTCAGCAGAAATAAACATGTTTCTGCAAGTTTGGTCAACCCCATGTAAGTTATGGGGCAGTAACATCACACTTTTGAAAACGTGTTTTTCAGCCCGAAATAAGCGCGTTTTTTCAGACAACTGAATCTCCTTGTAACAGCAAGGCTCAGAAGAGCCCACACACTCAGCCCTTAACCCCAGTGTGCAGAAAGTGTCAAAACGTGTTTTTCAGCAGAAATAAACATGTTTCTGCAAGTTTGGTCAACCCCATGTAAGTTATGGGGCAGTAACATCACATTTTCAAAACGTGTTTTTCAGCCCGAAATAAGCGCGTTTTTTCAGACACCTGAATTTCCTTGTAACAGCAAGGCTCAGAAGAGCCCACACACTCAGCCCTTAACCCCAGTGTACAGAAAGTGTCAAAACGTGTTTTTCAGCAGAAATAAACATGTTTCTGCAAGTTTGGTCAACCCCATGTAAGTTATGGGGCAGTAACATCACACTTTTGAAAACGTGTTTTTCAGCCCGAAATAAGCGCGTTTTTTCAGACAACTGAATCTCCTTGTAACAGCAAGGCTCAGAAGAGCCCACACACTCAGCCCTTAACCCCAGTGTACAGAAAGTGTCCAAAACGTGTTTTTCAGCAGAAATAAACATGTTTCTGCAAGTTTGGTCAACCCATGTAAGTTATGGGGCAGTAACATCACACTTTTGAAAACGTGTTTTTCAGCCCGAAATAAGCGCGTTTTTTCAGACAACTGAATCTCCTTGTAACAGCAAGGCTCAGAAGAGCCCACACACTCAGCCCTTAACCCCAGTGTGCAGAAAGTGTCAAAACGTGTTTTTCAGCAGAAATAAACATGTTTCTGCAAGTTTGGTCAACCCATGTAAGTTATGGGGCAGTAACATCACATTTTTCAAAACGTGTTTTTCAGCCCGAAATAAGCGCGTTTTTTCAGACACCTGAATTTCTTGTAACAGCAAGGCTCAGAAGAGCCCACACACTCAGCCCCTTAACCCCAGTGTACAGAAAGTGTCAAAACGTGTTTTTCAGCAGAAATAAACATGTTTCTGCAAGTTTGGTCAACCCCATGTAAGTTATGGGGCAGTAACATCACACTTTGAAAACGTGTTTTTCAGCCCGAAATAAGCGCGTTTTTTCAGACAACTGAATCTCCTTGTAACAGCAAGGCTCAGAAGAGCCCACACACTCAGCCCTTAACCCCAGTGTACAGAAAAGTGTCAAACGTGTTTTTCAGCAGAAATAAACATGTTTCTGCAAGTTTGGTCAACCACATGTAAGTTATGGGGCAGTAACATCACACTTTTGAAAACGTGTTTTCAGCCCGAATATAAGCACGTTTTTTCAGACAACTGAATCTCCTTGTAACAGCAAGGCTCAGAAGAGCCCACACACTCAGCCCCTTAACCCCAGTGTACAGAAAGTGTCAAACGTGTTTTTCAGCAGAAATAAACATGTTTCTGCAAGTTTGGTCAACCCCATGTAAGTTATGGGGCAGTAACATCACACTTTTGAAAACGTGTTTTCAGCCCGAAATAACGCGTTTTTTCAGACAACTGAATCTCCTTGTAACAGCAAGGCTCAGAAGAGCCCACACACTCAGCCCTTAACCCCAGTGTACAGAAAGTGTCAAAACGTGTTTTAAGCAGAAATAAACATGTTTCTGCAAGTTTGGTCAACCCCATGTAAGTTATGGGGCAGTAACATCACACTTTTGAAAACGTGTTTTCAGCCCGAAATAAACGCGTTTTTCAGACAACTGAATCTCCTTGTAACAGCAAGGCTCAGAAGAGCCCACACACTCAGCCCTTAACCCCAGTGTACAGAAAGTGTCAAAACGTGTTTTTCAGCAGAAATAAACATGTTTCTGCAAGTTTGGTCAACCCCATGTAAGTTATGGGGCAGTAACATCACACTTTTGAAAACGTGTTTTTCAGCCGAAATAAACGCGTTTTTCAGACAACTGAATCTCCTTGTAACAGCAAGGCTCAGAAGAGCCCACACACTCAGCCCTTAACCCCAGTGTACAGAAAGTGTCAAAACGTGTTTTCAGCAGAAATAAACATGTTTCTGCAAGTTTGGTCAACCCCATGTAAGTTATGGGGCAGTAACATCACACTTTTGAAAACGTGTTTTTCAGCCCGAAATAAACGCGTTTTTTCAGACAACTGAATCTCCTTGTAACAGCAAGGCTCAGAAGAGCCCACACACTCAGCCCTTAACCCCAGTGTGCAGAAAGGGTCAAACGTGTTTTTCAGCAGAAATAAACATGTTTCTGCAAGTTTGGTCAACCCATGTAAGTTATGGGGCAGTAACATCACACTTTTGAAAACGTGTTTTTCAGCCCGAAATAAGCACGTTTTTTCAGACAACTGAATCTCCTTGTAGCAGCAAGGCTCAGAAGAGCCCACACACTCAGCCTTAACACCAGTGTACAGAAAGTGTCAAACGGTTTTTCAGCAGAAATAAACATGTTTCTGCAAGTTTGGTCAACCCCATGTAAGTTATGGGGCAGTAACATCACACTTTTGAAAACGTGTTTTTCAGACCGAATAAACGCGTTTTTTCAGACAACTGAATCTCCTGTAACAGCAAGGCTTAGAAGAGCCCACACACTCAGCCCTTAACCCAGTGTGCAGAACGTGTCAAAACGTGTTTTTCAGCAGAAATAAACATGTTTCTGCAAGTTTGGTCAACCCCATGTAAGTTATGGGGCAGTAACATCACACGTTTCAAAACGTGTTTTTCAGCCCGAAATAAGCGCGTTTTTTCAGACAACTGAATCTCCTTGTAACAGCAAGGCTCAGAAGAGCCCACACACTCAGCCCTTAACCCCAGTGTGCAGAAAGTGTCAAAACGTGTTTTTCAGCAGAAATAAACATGTTTCTGCAAGTTTGGTCAACCCCATGTAAGTTATGGGGCAGTAACATCACACTTTTGAAAACGTGTTTTTCAGCCCGAAATAAGCACGTTTTTTCAGACAACTGAATCTCCTTGTAACAGCAAGGCTCAGAAGAGCCCACACACTCAGCCCTTAACCCCAGTGTACAGAAAGTGTCAAAACGTGTTTTTCAGCAGAAATAAACATGTTTCTGCAAGTTTGGTCAACCCCATGTAAGTTATGGGGCAGTAACATCACACGTTTCAAAACGTGTTTTTCAGCCCGAAATAAGGCGCGTTTTTTCAGACACCTGAGTTTCCTTGTAACAGCAAGGCTCAGAAGAGCCCACACACTCAGCCCTTAACCCCAGTGTACAGAAAGTGTCAAACGTGTTTTTCAGCAGAAATAAACATGTTTCTGCAAGTTTGGTCAACCCCATGTAAGTTATGGGGCAGTAACATCACACTTTTGAAAACGTGTTTTTCAGCCCGAAATAAGCGCGTTTTTTCAGACAACTGAATCTCCTTGTAACAGCAAGGCTCAGAAGAGCCCACACACTCAGCCCTTAACCCCAGTGTACAGAAAGTGTCAAAACGTGTTTTTCAGCAGAAATAAACATGTTTCTGCAAGTTTGGTCAACCCATGTAAGTTATGGGGCAGTAACATCACACTTTTGAAAACGTGTTTTTCAGCCCGAAATAAGCGCGTTTTTTCAGACAACTGAATCTCCTTGTAACAGCAAGGCTCAGAAGAGCCCACACACTCAGCCCTTAACCCCAGTGTGCAGAAAGTGTCAAAACGTGTTTTTCAGCAGAAATAAACATGTTTCTGCAAGTTTGGTCAACCCCATGTAAGTTATGGGGCAGTAACATCACACTTTTGAAAACGTGTTTTCAGCCCGAAATAAGCCGTTTTTTCAGACAACTGAATCTCCTTGTAACAGCAAGGCTCAGAAGAGCCCACACACTCAGCCCTTAACCCAGTGTACAGAAAGTGTCAAAACGTGTTTTTCAGCAGAAATAAACATGTTTCTGCAAGGTTTGGTCAACCCCATGTAAGTTATGGGCAGTAACAGCACACGTTTCAAAACGTGTTTTTCAGCCCGAAATAAGCGCTGTTTTTCAGACACCTGAATTTCCTTGTAACAGCAAGGCTCAGAAGAGCCCACACACTCAGCCCTTAACCCCAGTGTACAGAAAGTGTCAAAACGTGTTTTTCAGCAGAAATAAACATGTTTCTGCAAGTTTGGTCAACCCCATGTAAGTTATGGGGCAGTAACATCACACTTTTGAAAACGTGTTTTTCAGCCCGAAATAAGCGCGTTTTTTTCAGACAACCTGAATCTCCTTGTAACAGCAAGGCTCAGAAGAACCCACACACGTCAGCCCTTAACCCCAGTGTACAGAAAGTGTCAAAACGTGTTTTTCAGACAGAAATTATAAACATTGTTTCTGCAAGTTTGGTCAACCCCATTTTGGTCAACCCCATGTAAGTTATGGGGCAGTAACATCACACTTTTGAAAACGTGTTTTTCAGCCCGAAATAAGCGCGTTTTTTCAGACAACTGAATCTCCTTGTAACAGCAAGGCTCAGAAGAGCCCACACACTCAGCCCTTAACCCCAGTGTGCAGAAAGTGTCAAAACGTGTTTTTCAGCAGAAATAAACATGTTTCTGCAAGTTTGGTCAACCCCATGTAAGTTATGGGGCAGTAACATCACATTTTTCAAAACGTGTTTTTCAGCCCGAAATAAGCGCGTTTTTTCAGACACCTGAATTTCCTTGTAACAGCAAGGCTCAGAAGAGCCCACACACTCAGCCCTTAACCCCAGTGTACAGAAAGTGTCAAAACGTGTTTTTCAGCAGAAATAAACATGTTTCTGCAAGTTTGGTCAACCCCATGTAAGTTATGGGGGCAGTAACATCACACTTTTGAAAACGTGTTTTTCAGCCCGAAATAAGCGCGTTTTTTCAGACAACTGAATCTCCTTGTAACAGCAAGGCTCAGAAGAGCCCACACACTCAGCCCTTAACCCCAGTGTACAGAAAGTGTGAAAACGTGTTTTTCAGCAGAAATAAACATGTTTCTGCAAGTTTGGTCAACCCATGTAAGTTATGGGGCAGTAACATCACACTTTTGAAAACGTGTTTTTCAGCCCGAAATAAGCACGTTTTTTCAGACAACTGAATCTCCTTGTAACAGCAAGGCTCAGAAGAGCCCACACACTCAGCCCTTAACCCCAGTGTACAGAAAGTGTCAAAACGTGTTTTTCAGCAGAAATAAACATGTTTCTGCAAGTTTGGTCAACCCCATGTAAGTTATGGGGCAGTAACATCACACTTTTGAAAACGTGTTTTTCAGCCCGAAATAAACGCGTTTTTTCAGACAACTGAATCTCCTTGTAACAGCAAGGCTCAGAAGAGCCCACACACTCAGCCCTTAACCCCAGTGTGCAGAAAGTGTCAAAACGTGTTTTTCAGCAGAAATAAACATGTTTCTGCAAGTTTGGTCAACCCCATGTAAGTTATGGGGCAGTAACATCACATTTTTCAAAACGTGTTTTTCAGCCCGAAATAAGCGCGTTTTTTCAGACACCTGAATTTCCTTGTAACAGCAAGGCTCAGAAGAGCCCACACACTCAGCCCTTAACCCCAGTGTACAGAAAGTGTCAAAACGTGTTTTTCAGCAGAAATAAACATGTTTCTGCAAGTTTGGTCAACCCCATGTAAGTTATGGGGCAGTAACATCACACTTTTGAAAACGTGTTTTTCAGCCCGAAATAAACGCGTTTTTTCAGACAACTGAATCTCCTTGTAACAGGAAGGCTCAGAAGAGCCCACACACTCAGCCCTTAACCCCAGTGTACAGAAAGTGTCAAAACGTGTTTTTCAGCAGAAATAAACATGTTTCTGCAAGTTTGGTCAACCCCATGTAAGTTATGGGGCAGTAACATCACACTTTTCAAAACGTGTTTTTCAGCCCGAAATAAGCGCGTTTTTTCAGACAACTGAATCTCCTTGTAACAGCAAGGCTCAGAAGAGCCCACACACTCAGCCCTTAACCCCAGTGTGCAGAAAGGGTCAAAACGTGTTTTTCAGCAGAAATAAACATGTTTCTGCAAGTTTGGTCAACCCCATGTAAGTTATGGGGCAGTAACATCACACTTTTGAAAACGTGTTTTTCAGCCCGAAATAAGCACGTTTTTTCAGACAACTGAATCTCCTTGTAACAGCAAGGCTCAGAAGAGCCCACACACTCAGCCCTTAACCCCAGTGTACAGAAAGTGTCAAAACGTGTTTTTCAGCAGAAATAAACATGTTTCTGCAAGTTTGGTCAACCCCATGTAAGTTATGGGGCAGTAACATCACACGTTTCAAAACGTGTTTTTCACCCCGAAATAAGCGCGTTTTTTCAGACAACTGAATCTCCTTGTAACAGCAAGGCTCAGAAGAGCCCACACACTCAGCCCTTAACCCCAGTGTGCAGAAAGTGTCAAAACGTGTTTTTCAGCAGAAATAAACATGTTTCTGCAAGTTTGGTCAACCCCATGTAAGTTATGGGGCAGTAACATCACATTTTTCAAAACGTGTTTTTCAGCCCGAAATAAGCGCGTTTTTTCAGACACCTGAATTTCCTTGTAACAGCAAGGCTCAGAAGAGCCCACACACTCAGCCCTTAACCCCAGTGTACAGAAAGTGTCAAAACGTGTTTTTCAGCAGAAATAAACATGTTTCTGCAAGTTTGGTCAACCCCATGTAAGTTATGGGGCAGTAACATCACACTTTTGAAAACGTGTTTTTCAGCCCGAAATAAGCGCGTTTTTTCAGACAACTGAATCTCCTTGTAACAGCAAGGCTCAGAAGAGCCCACACACTCAGCCAACCCCAGTGTGCAGAAAGTGTCAAAACGTGTTTTTCAGCAGAAATAAACATGTTTCTGCAAGTTTGGTCAACCCCATGTAAGTTATGGGGCAGTAACATCACACGTTTCAAAACGTGTTTTTCAGCCCGAAATAAGCGCGTTTTTCAGACAACTGAATCTCCTTGTAACAGCAAGGCTCAGAAGAGCCCACACACTCAGCCCTTAACCCCAGTGTGCAGAAAGTGTCAAAACGTGTTTTTCAGCAGAAATAAACATGTTTCTGCAAGTTTGGTCAACCCCATGTAAGTTATGGGGCAGTAACATCACACTTTTGAAAACGTGTTTTTCAGCCCGAAATAAACGCGTTTTTTCAGACAACTGAATCTCCTTGTAACAGCAAGGCTTAGAAGAGCCCACACACTCAGCCCTTAACCCCAGTGTGCAGAAAGTGTCAAAACGTGTTTTTCAGCAGAAATAAACATGTTTCTGCAAGTTTGGTCAACCCCATGTAAGTTATGGGGCAGTAACATCACACGTTTCAAAACGTGTTTTTCAGCCCGAAATAAGCGCGTTTTTTCAGACAACTGAATCTCCTTGTAACAGCAAGGCTCAGAAGAGCCCACACACTCAGCCCTTAACCCCAGTGTGCAGAAAGTGTCAAAACGTGTTTTTCAGCAGAAATAAACATGTTTCTGCAAGTTTGGTCAACCCATGTAAGTTATGGGGCAGTAACATCACACTTTTGAAAACGTGTTTTTCAGCCCGAAATAAGCACGTTTTTTCAGACAACTGAATCTCCTTGTAACAGCAAGGCTCAGAAGAGCCCACACACTCAGCCCTTAACCCCAGTGTACAGAAAGTGTCAAAACGTGTTTTTCAGCAGAAATAAACATGTTTCTGCAAGTTTGGTCAACCCCATGTAAGTTATGGGGCAGTAACATCACACTTTTGAAAACGTGTTTTTCAGCCCGAAATAAGCGCGTTTTTCAGACAACTGAATCTCCTTGTAACAGCAAGGCTCAGAAGAGCCCACACACTCAGCCCTTAACCCCAGTGTGCAGAAAGTGTCAAAACGTGTTTTTCAGCAGAAATAAACATGTTTCTGCAAGTTTGGTCAACCCCATGTAAGTTATGGGGCAGTAACATCACATTTTTCAAAACGTGTTTTTCAGCCCGAAATAAGCGCGTTTTTTCAGACACCTGAATTTCCTTGTAACAGCAAGGCTCAGAAGAGCCCACACACTCAGCCCTTAACCCCAGTGTACAGAAAGTGTCAAAACGTGTTTTTCAGCAGACAAAATGTTTCTGCAAGTTTGGTCAACCCCATGTAAGTTATGGGGCGAGTAACATCACACTTTTGAAAACGTGTTTTTCAGCCCGAAATAAGCGCGTTTTTTCAGACAACTGAATCTCCTTGTAACAGCAAGGCTCAGAAGAGCCCACACACTCAGCCCTTAACCCCAGTGTACAGAAAGTGTCAAAACGTGTTTTTCAGCAGAAATAAACATGTTTCTGCAAGTTTGGTCAACCCCATGTAAGTTATGGGGCAGTAACATCACACTTTTGAAAACGTGTTTTTTCAGCCCGAAATAAGCACGTTTTTTCAGACAACTGAATCTCCTTGTAACAGCAAGGCTCAGAAGAGCCCACACACTCAGCCCTTAACCCCAGTGTACAGAAAGTGTCAAAACGTGTTTTCAGCAGAATAAACATGTTTCTGCAAGTTTGGTCACCCCCATGTAAGTTATGGGGCAGTAACATCACACTTTTGAAAACGTGTTTTTCAGCCCGAAATAAACGCGTTTTTTCAGACAACTGAATCTCCTTGTAACAGCAAGGCTCAGAAGAGCCCACACACTCAGCCCTTAACCCCAGTGTGCAGAAAGTGTCAAAACGTGTTTTTCAGCAGAAATAAACATGTTTCTGCAAGTTTGGTCAACCCCATGTAAGTTATGGGGCAGTAACATCACATTTTTCAAAACGTGTTTTTCAGCCCGAAATAAGCGCGTTTTTTCAGACACCTGAATTTCCTTGTAACAGCAAGGCTCAGAAGAGCCCACACACTCAGCCCTTAACCCCAGTGTACAGAAAGTGTCAAAACGTGTTTTTCAGCAGAAATAAACATGTTTCTGCAAGTTTGGTCAACCCCATGTAAGTTATGGGGCAGTAACATCACACTTTTGAAAACGTGTTTTTCAGCCCGAAATAAACGCGTTTTTTCAGACAACTGAATCTCCTTGTAACAGGAAGGCTCAGAAGAGCCCACACACTCAGCCCTTAACCCCAGTGTACAGAAAGTGTCAAAACGTGTTTTTCAGCAGAAATAAACATGTTTCTGCAAGTTTGGTCAACCCCATGTAAGTTATGGGGCAGTAACATCACACTTTTCAAAACGTGTTTTTCAGCCCGAAATAAGCGCGTTTTTTCAGACAACTGAATCTCCTTGTAACAGCAAGGCTCAGAAGAGCCCACACACTCAGCCCTTAACCCCAGTGTGCAGAAAGGGTCAAAACGTGTTTTTCAGCAGAAATAAACATGTTTCTGCAAGTTTGGTCAACCCCATGTAAGTTATGGGGCAGTAACATCACACTTTTGAAAACGTGTTTTTCAGCCCGAAATAAGCACGTTTTTTCAGACAACTGAATCTCCTTGTAACAGCAAGGCTCAGAAGAGCCCACACACTCAGCCCTTAACCCCAGTGTACAGAAAGTGTCAAAACGTGTTTTTCAGCAGAAATAAACATGTTTCTGCAAGTTTGGTCAACCCCATGTAAGTTATGGGGCAGTAACATCACACGTTTCAAAACGTGTTTTCACCCCGAAATAAGCGCGTTTTTTCAGACAACTGAATCTCCTTGTAACAGCAAGGCTCAGAAGAGCCCACACACTCAGCCCTTAACCCCAGTGTGCAGAAAGTGTCAAAACGTGTTTTTCAGCAGAAATAAACATGTTTCTGCAAGTTTGGTCAACCCCATGTAAGTTATGGGGCAGTAACATCACATTTTTCAAAACGTGTTTTTCAGCCCGAAATAAGCGCGTTTTTTCAGACACCTGAATTTCCTTGTAACAGCAAGGCTCAGAAGAGCCCACACACTCAGCCCTTAACCCCAGTGTACAGAAAGTGTCAAAACGTGTTTTTCAGCAGAAATAAACATGTTTCTGCAAGTTTGGTCAACCCCATGTACCATGTAAGTTATGGGGCAGTAACATCACACTTTTGAAAACGTGTTTTTCAGCCCGAAATAAGCGCGTTTTTTCAGACAACTGAATCTCCTTGTAACAGCAAGGCTCAGAAGAGCCCACACACTCAGCCAACCCCAGTGTGCAGAAAGTGTCAAAACGTGTTTTTCAGCAGAAATAAACATGTTTCTGCAAGTTTGGTCAACCCCATGTAAGTTATGGGGCAGTAACATCACACGTTTCAAAACGTGTTTTTCAGCCCGAAATAAGCGCGTTTTTTCAGACAACTGAATCTCCTTGTAACAGCAAGGCTCAGAAGAGCCCACACACTCAGCCCTTAACCCCAGTGTGCAGAAAGTGTCAAAACGTGTTTTTCAGCAGAAATAAACATGTTTCTGCAAGTTTGGTCAACCCCATGTAAGTTATGGGGCAGTAACATCACACTTTTGAAAACGTGTTTTTCAGCCCGAAATAAACGCGTTTTTTCAGACAACTGAATCTCCTTGTAACAGCAAGGCTTAGAAGAGCCCACACACTCAGCCCTTAACCCCAGTGTGCAGAAAGTGTCAAAACGTGTTTTTCAGCAGAAATAAACATGTTTCTGCAAGTTTGGTCAACCCCATGTAAGTTATGGGGCAGTAACATCACACGTTTCAAAACGTGTTTTTCAGCCCGAAATAAGCGCGTTTTTTCAGACAACTGAATCTCCTTGTAACAGCAAGGCTCAGAAGAGCCCACACACTCAGCCCTTAACCCCAGTGTGCAGAAAGTGTCAAAACGTGTTTTTCAGCAGAAATAAACATGTTTCTGCAAGTTTGGTCAACCCCATGTAAGTTATGGGGCAGTAACATCACACTTTTGAAAACGTGTTTTTCAGCCCGAAATAAGCACGTTTTTTCAGACAACTGAATCTCCTTGTAACAGCAAGGCTCAGAAGAGCCCACACACTCAGCCCTTAACCCCAGTGTACAGAAAGTGTCAAAACGTGTTTTTCAGCAGAAATAAACATGTTTCTGCAAGTTTGGTCAACCCCATGTAAGTTATGGGGCAGTAACATCACACTTTTGAAAACGTGTTTTTCAGCCCGAAATAAGCGCGTTTTTTCAGACAACTGAATCTCCTTGTAACAGCAAGGCTCAGAAGAGCCCACACACTCAGCCCTTAACCCCAGTGTGCAGAAAGTGTCAAAACGTGTTTTTCAGCAGAAATAAACATGTTTCTGCAAGTTTGGTCAACCCCATGTAAGTTATGGGGCAGTAACATCACACTTTTGAAAACGTGTTTTTCAGCCCGAAATAAGCACGTTTTTTCAGACAACTGAATCTCCTTGTAACAGCAAGGCTCAGAAGAGCCCACACACTCAGCCCTTAACCCCAGTGTACAGAAAGTGTCAAAACGTGTTTTTCAGCAGAAATAAAATGTTTCTGCAAGTTTGGTCAACCCCATGTAAGTTATGGGGCAGTAACATCACACGTTTCAAAACGTGTTTTTCAGCCCGAAATAAGCGCGTTTTTTCAGACACCTGAATTCCTTGTAACAGCAAGGCTCAGAAGAGCCCACACACTCAGCCCTTAACCCCAGTGTACAGAAAGTGTCAAAACGTGTTTTTCAGCAGAAATAAACATGTTTCTGCAAGTTTGGTCAACCCCATGTAAGTTATGGGGCAGTAACATCACACTTTTGAAAACGTGTTTTTCAGCCCGAAATAAGCGCGTTTTTTCAGACAACTGAATCTCCTTGTAACAGCAAGGCTCAGAAGAGCCCACACACTCAGCCCTTAACCCCAGTGTGCAGAAAGTGTCAAAACGTGTTTTTCAGCAGAAATAAACATGTTTCTGCAAGTTTGGTCAACCCCATGTAAGTTATGGGGCAGTAACATCACACTTTTGAAAACGTGTTTTTCAGCCCGAAATAAACGCGTTTTTTCAGACAACTGAATCTCCTTGTAACAGCAAGGCTCAGAAGAGCCCACACACTCAGCCCTTAACCCCAGTGTGCAGAAAGTGTCAAAACGTGTTTTTCAGCAGAAATAAACATGTTTCTGCAAGTTTGGTCAACCCCATGTAAGTTATGGGGCAGTAACATCACATTTTTCAAAACGTGTTTTTCAGCCCGAAATAAGCGCGTTTTTTCAGACACCTGAATTTCCTTGTAACAGCAAGGCTCAGAAGAGCCCACACACTCAGCCCTTAACCCCAGTGTACAGAAAGTGTCAAAACGTGTTTTTCAGCAGAAATAAACATGTTTCTGCAAGTTTGGTCAACCCCATGTAAGTTATGGGGCAGTAACATCACACTTTTGAAAACGTGTTTTTCAGCCCGAAATAAACGCGTTTTTTCAGACAACTGAATCTCCTTGTAACAGGAAGGCTCAGAAGAGCCCACACACTCAGCCCTTAACCCCAGTGTACAGAAAGTGTCAAAACGTGTTTTTCAGCAGAAATAAACATGTTTCTGCAAGTTTGGTCAACCCCATGTAAGTTATGGGGCAGTAACATCACACTTTTCAAAACGTGTTTTTCAGCCCGAAATAAGCGCGTTTTTTCAGACAACTGAATCTCCTTGTAACAGCAAGGCTCAGAAGAGCCCACACACTCAGCCCTTAACCCCAGTGTGCAGAAAGGGTCAAAACGTGTTTTTCAGCAGAAATAAACATGTTTCTGCAAGTTTGGTCAACCCCATGTAAGTTATGGGGCAGTAACATCACACTTTTGAAAACGTGTTTTTCAGCCCGAAATAAGCACGTTTTTTCAGACAACTGAATCTCCTTGTAACAGCAAGGCTCAGAAGAGCCCACACACTCAGCCCTTAACCCCAGTGTACAGAAAGTGTCAAAACGTGTTTTTCAGCAGAAATAAACATGTTTCTGCAAGTTTGGTCAACCCCATGTAAGTTATGGGGCAGTAACATCACACTTTTGAAAACGTGTTTTTCAGCCCGAAATAAGCACGTTTTTTCAGACAACTGAATCTCCTTGTAACAGCAAGGCTCAGAAGAGCCCACACACTCAGCCCTTAACCCCAGTGTACAGAAAGTGTCAAAACGTGTTTTTCAGCAGAAATAAACATGTTTCTGCAAGTTTGGTCAACCCCATGTAAGTTATGGGGCAGTAACATCACACTTTTGAAAACGTGTTTTTCAGCCCGAAATAAGCGCGTTTTTTCAGACAACTGAATCTCCTTGTAACAGCAAGGCTCAGAAGAGCCCACACACTCAGCCCTTAACCCCAGTGTGCAGAAAGTGTCAAAACGTGTTTTTCAGCAGAAATAAACATGTTTCTGCAAGTTTGGTCAACCCCATGTAAGTTATGGGGCAGTAACATCACACTTTTGAAAACGTGTTTTTCAGCCCGAAATAAGCACGTTTTTTCAGACAACTGAATCTCCTTGTAACAGCAAGGCTCAGAAGAGCCCACACACTCAGCCCTTAACCCCAGTGTACAGAAAGTGTCAAAACGTGTTTTTCAGCAGAAATAAAATGTTTCTGCAAGTTTGGTCAACCCCATGTAAGTTATGGGGCAGTAACATCACACGTTTCAAAACGTGTTTTTCAGCCCGAAATAAGCGCGTTTTTTCAGACACCTGAATTTCCTTGTAACAGCAAGGCTCAGAAGAGCCCACACACTCAGCCCTTAACCCCAGTGTACAGAAAGTGTCAAAACGTGTTTTTCAGCAGAAATAAACATGTTTCTGCAAGTTTGGTCAACCCCATGTAAGTTATGGGGCAGTAACATCACACTTTTGAAAACGTGTTTTTCAGCCCGAAATAAGCGCGTTTTTTCAGACAACTGAATCTCCTTGTAACAGCAAGGCTCAGAAGAGCCCACACACTCAGCCCTTAACCCCAGTGTGCAGAAAGTGTCAAAACGTGTTTTTCAGCAGAAATAAACATGTTTCTGCAAGTTTGGTCAACCCCATGTAAGTTATGGGGCAGTAACATCACACTTTTGAAAACGTGTTTTTCAGCCCGAAATAAACGCGTTTTTTCAGACAACTGAATCTCCTTGTAACAGCAAGGCTCAGAAGAGCCCACACACTCAGCCCTTAACCCCAGTGTGCAGAAAGTGTCAAAACGTGTTTTTCAGCAGAAATAAACATGTTTCTGCAAGTTTGGTCAACCCCATGTAAGTTATGGGGCAGTAACATCACATTTTTCAAAACGTGTTTTTCAGCCCGAAATAAGCGCGTTTTTTCAGACACCTGAATTTCCTTGTAACAGCAAGGCTCAGAAGAGCCCACACACTCAGCCCTTAACCCCAGTGTACAGAAAGTGTCAAAACGTGTTTTTCAGCAGAAATAAACATGTTTCTGCAAGTTTGGTCAACCCCATGTAAGTTATGGGGCAGTAACATCACACTTTTGAAAACGTGTTTTTCAGCCCGAAATAAACGCGTTTTTTCAGACAACTGAATCTCCTTGTAACAGGAAGGCTCAGAAGAGCCCACACACTCAGCCCTTAACCCCAGTGTACAGAAAGTGTCAAAACGTGTTTTTCAGCAGAAATAAACATGTTTCTGCAAGTTTGGTCAACCCCATGTAAGTTATGGGGCAGTAACATCACACTTTTCAAAACGTGTTTTTCAGCCCGAAATAAGCGCGTTTTTTCAGACAACTGAATCTCCTTGTAACAGCAAGGCTCAGAAGAGCCCACACACTCAGCCCTTAACCCCAGTGTGCAGAAAGGGTCAAAACGTGTTTTTCAGCAGAAATAAACATGTTTCTGCAAGTTTGGTCAACCCCATGTAAGTTATGGGGCAGTAACATCACACTTTTGAAAACGTGTTTTTCAGCCCGAAATAAGCACGTTTTTTCAGACAACTGAATCTCCTTGTAACAGCAAGGCTCAGAAGAGCCCACACACTCAGCCCTTAACCCCAGTGTACAGAAAGTGTCAAAACGTGTTTTTCAGCAGAAATAAACATGTTTCTGCAAGTTTGGTCAACCCCATGTAAGTTATGGGGCAGTAACATCACACGTTTCAAAACGTGTTTTTCAGCCCGAAATAAGCGCGTTTTTTCAGACAACTGAATCTCCTTGTAACAGCAAGGCTCAGAAGAGCCCACACACTCAGCCCTTAACCCCAGTGTGCAGAAAGTGTCAAAACGTGTTTTTCAGCAGAAATAAACATGTTTCTGCAAGTTTGGTCAACCCCATGTAAGTTATGGGGCAGTAACATCACATTTTTCAAAACGTGTTTTTCAGCCCGAAATAAGCGCGTTTTTTCAGACACCTGAATTTCCTTGTAACAGCAAGGCTCAGAAGAGCCCACACACTCAGCCCTTAACCCCAGTGTACAGAAAGTGTCAAAACGTGTTTTTCAGCAGAAATAAACATGTTTCTGCAAGTTTGGTCAACCCCATGTAAGTTATGGGGCAGTAACATCACACTTTTGAAAACGTGTTTTTCAGCCCGAAATAAACGCGTTTTTTCAGACAACTTAATCTCCTTGTAACAGCAAGGCTCAGAAGAGCCCACACACTCAGCCCTTAACCCCAGTGTACAGAAAGTGTCAAAACGTGTTTTTCAGCAGAAATAAACATGTTTCTGCAAGTTTGGTCAACCCCATGTAAGTTATGGGGCAGTAACATCACACTTTTGAAAACGTGTTTTTCAGCCCGAAATAAACGCGTTTTTTCAGACAACTGAATCTCCTTGTAACAGCAAGGCTCAGAAGAGCCCACACACTCAGCCCTTAACCCCAGTGTGCAGAAAGGGTCAAAACGTGTTTTTCAGCAGAAATAAACATGTTTCTGCAAGTTTGGTCAACCCCATGTAAGTTATGGGGCAGTAACATCACACTTTTGAAAACGTGTTTTTCAGCCCGAAATAAGCACGTTTTTTCAGACAACTGAATCTCCTTGTAGCAGCAAGGCTCAGAAGAGCCCACACACTCAGCCCTTAACCCCAGTGTACAGAAAGTGTCAAAACGTGTTTTTCAGCAGAAATAAACATGTTTCTGCAAGTTTGGTCAACCCCATGTAAGTTATGGGGCAGTAACATCACACTTTTGAAAACGTGTTTTTCAGCCCGAAATAAACGCGTTTTTTCAGACAACTGAATCTCCTTGTAACAGCAAGGCTTAGAAGAGCCCACACACTCAGCCCTTAACCCCAGTGTGCAGAAAGTGTCAAAACGTGTTTTTCAGCAGAAATAAACATGTTTCTGCAAGTTTGGTCAACCCCATGTAAGTTATGGGGCAGTAACATCACACGTTTCAAAACGTGTTTTTCAGCCCGAAATAAGCGCGTTTTTTCAGACAACTGAATCTCCTTGTAACAGCAAGGCTCAGAAGAGCCCACACACTCAGCCCTTAACCCCCGTGTGCAGAAAGTGTCAAAACGTGTTTTTCAGCAGAAATAAACATGTTTCTGCAAGTTTGGTCAACCCCATGTAAGTTATGGGGCAGTAACATCACACTTTTGAAAACGTGTTTTTCAGCCCGAAATAAGCACGTTTTTTCAGACAACTGAATCTCCTTGTAACAGCAAGGCTCAGAAGAGCCCACACACTCAGCCCTTAACCCCAGTGTACAGAAAGTGTCAAAACGTGTTTTTCAGCAGAAATAAACATGTTTCTGCAAGTTTGGTCAACCCCATGTAAGTTATGGGGCAGTAACATCACACTTTTGAAAACGTGTTTTTCAGCCCGAAATAAGCGCGTTTTTTCAGACAACTGAATCTCCTTGTAACAGCAAGGCTCAGAAGAGCCCACACACTCAGCCCTTAACCCCAGTGTGCAGAAAGTGTCAAAACGTGTTTTTCAGCAGAAATAAACATGTTTCTGCAAGTTTGGTCAACCCCATGTAAGTTATGGGGCAGTAACATCACATTTTTCAAAACGTGTTTTTCAGCCCGAAATAAGCGCGTTTTTTCAGACACCTGAATTTCCTTGTAACAGCAAGGCTCAGAAGAGCCCACACACTCAGCCCTTAACCCCAGTGTACAGAAAGTGTCAAAACGTGTTTTTCAGCAGAAATAAACATGTTTCTGCAAGTTTGGTCAACCCCATGTAAGTTATGGGGCAGTAACATCACACTTTTGAAAACGTGTTTTTCAGCCCGAAATAAGCGCGTTTTTTCAGACAACTGAATCTCCTTGTAACAGCAAGGCTCAGAAGGGCCCACACACTCAGCCCTTAACCCCAGTGTACAGAAAGTGTCAAAACGTGTTTTTCAGCAGAAATAAACATGTTTCTGCAAGTTTGGTCAACCCCATGTAAGTTATGGGGCAGTAACATCACACTTTTGAAAACGTGTTTTTCAGCCCGAAATAAACGCGTTTTTTCAGACAACTGAATCTCCTTGTAACAGCAAGGCTCAGAAGAGCCCACACACTCAGCCCTTAACCCCAGTGTACAGAAAGTGTCAAAACGTGTTTTTCAGCAGAAATAAACATGTTTCTGCAAGTTTGGTCAACCCCATGTAAGTTATGGGGCAGTAACATCACACTTTTGAAAACGTGTTTTTCAGCCCGAAATAAACGCGTTTTTTCAGACAACTGAATCTCCTTGTAACAGCAAGGCTCAGAAGAGCCCACACACTCAGCCCTTAACCCCAGTGTACAGAAAGTGTCAAAACGTGTTTTTCAGCAGAAATAAACATGTTTCTGCAAGTTTGGTCAACCCCATGTAAGTTATGGGGCAGTAACATCACACTTTTGAAAACGTGTTTTTCAGCCCGAAATAAACGCGTTTTTTCAGACAACTGAATCTCCTTGTAACAGCAAGGCTCAGAAGAGCCCACACACTCAGCCCTTAACCCCAGTGTACAGAAAGTGTCAAAACGTGTTTTTCAGCAGAAATAAACATGTTTCTGCAAGTTTGGTCAACCCCATGTAAGTTATGGGGCAGTAACATCACACTTTTGAAAACGTGTTTTTCAGCCCGAAATAAACGCGTTTTTTCAGACAACTGAATCTCCTTGTAACAGCAAGGCTCAGAAGAGCCCACACACTCAGCCCTTAACCCCAGTGTGCAGAAAGGGTCAAAACGTGTTTTTCAGCAGAAATAAACATGTTTCTGCAAGTTTCTTCAACCCCATGTAAGTTATGGGGCAGTAACATCACACTTTTGAAAACGTGTTTTTCAGCCCGAAATAAGCACGTTTTTTCAGACAACTGAATCTCCTTGTAGCAGCAAGGCTCAGAAGAGCCCACACACTCAGCCCTTAACCCCAGTGTACAGAAAGTGTCAAAACGTGTTTTTCAGCAGAAAAAAACATGTTTCTGCAAGTTTGGTCAACCCCATGTAAGTTATGGGGCAGTAACATCACACTTTTGAAAACGTGTTTTTCAGCCCGAAATAAACGCGTTTTTTCAGACAACTGAATCTCCTTGTAACAGCAAGGCTTAGAAGAGCCCACACACTCAGCCCTTAACCCCAGTGTGCAGAAAGTGTCAAAACGTGTTTTTCAGCAGAAATAAACATGTTTCTGCAAGTTTGGTCAACCCCATGTAAGTTATGGGGCAGTAACATCACACTTTTGAAAACGTGTTTTTCAGCCCGAAATAAGCGCGTTTTTTCAGACAACTGAATCTCCTTGTAACAGCAAGGCTCAGAAGAGCCCACACACTCAGCCCTTAACCCCAGTGTACAGAAAGTGTCAAAACGTGTTTTTCAGCAGAAATAAACATGTTTCTGCAAGTTTGGTCAACCCCATGTAAGTTATGGGGCAGTAACATCACACTTTTGAAAACGTGTTTTTCAGCCCGAAATAAGCGCGTTTTTTCAGACAACTGAATCTCCTTGTAACAGCAAGGCTCAGAAGAGCCCACACACTCAGCCCTTAACCCCAGTGTGCAGAAAGTGTCAAAACGTGTTTTTCAGCAGAAATAAACATGTTTCTGCAAGTTTGGTCAACCCCATGTAAGTTATGGGGCAGTAACATCACATTTTTCAAAACGTGTTTTTCAGCCCGAAATAAGCGCGTTTTTTCAGACACCTGAATTTCCTTGTAACAGCAAGGCTCAGAAGAGCCCACACACTCAGCCCTTAACCCCAGTGTACAGAAAGTGTCAAAACGTGTTTTTCAGCAGAAATAAACATGTTTCTGCAAGTTTGGTCAACCCCATGTAAGTTATGGGGCAGTAACATCACACTTTTGAAAACGTGTTTTTCAGCCCGAAATAAACGCGTTTTTTCAGACAACTGAATCTCCTTGTAACAGCAAGGCTTAGAAGAGCCCACACACTCAGCCCTTAACCCCAGTGTGCAGAAAGTGTCAAAACGTGTTTTTCAGCAGAAATAAACATGTTTCTGCAAGTTTGGTCAACCCCATGTAAGTTATGGGGCAGTAACATCACACGTTTCAAAACGTGTTTTTCAGCCCGAAATAAGCGCGTTTTTTCAGACAACTGAATCTCCTTGTAACAGCAAGGCTCAGAAGAGCCCACACACTCAGCCCTTAACCCCAGTGTGCAGAAAGTGTCAAAACGTGTTTTTCAGCAGAAATAAACATGTTTCTGCAAGTTTGGTCAACCCCATGTAAGTTATGGGGCAGTAACATCACACTTTTGAAAACGTGTTTTTCAGCCCGAAATAAGCACGTTTTTTCAGACAACTGAATCTCCTTGTAACAGCAAGGCTCAGAAGAGCCCACACACTCAGCCCTTAACCCCAGTGTACAGAAAGTGTCAAAACGTGTTTTTCAGCAGAAATAAACATGTTTCTGCAAGTTTGGTCAACCCCATGTAAGTTATGGGGCAGTAACATCACACGTTTCAAAACGTGTTTTTCAGCCCGAAATAAGCGCGTTTTTTCAGACACCTGAATTTCCTTGTAACAGCAAGGCTCAGAAGAGCCCACACACTCAGCCCTTAACCCCAGTGTACAGAAAGTGTCAAAACGTGTTTTTCAGCAGAAATAAACATGTTTCTGCAAGTTTGGTCAACCCTATGTAAGTTATGGGGCAGTAACATCACACTTTTGAAAACGTGTTTTTCAGCCCGAAATAAGCGCGTTTTTTCAGACAACTGAATCTCCTTGTAACAGCAAGGCTCAGAAGAGCCCACACACTCAGCCCTTAACCCCAGTGTACAGAAAGTGTCAAAACGTGTTTTTCAGCAGAAATAAACATGTTTCTGCAAGTTTGGTCAACCCCATGTAAGTTATGGGGCAGTAACATCACACTTTTGAAAACGTGTTTTTCAGCCCGAAATAAGCGCGTTTTTTCAGACAACTGAATCTCCTTGTAACAGCAAGGCTCAGAAGAGCCCACACACTCAGCCCTTAACCCCAGTGTGCAGAAAGTGTCAAAACGTGTTTTTCAGCAGAAATAAACATGTTTCTGCAAGTTTGGTCAACCCCATGTAAGTTATGGGGCAGTAACATCACATTTTTCAAAACGTGTTTTTCAGCCCGAAATAAACGCGTTTTTTCAGACACCTGAATTTCCTTGTAACAGCAAGGCTCAGAAGAGCCCACACACTCAGCCCTTAACCCCAGTGTACAGAAAGTGTCAAAACGTGTTTTTCAGCAGAAATAAACATGTTTCTGCAAGTTTGGTCAACCCCATGTAAGTTATGGGGCAGTAACATCACACTTTTGAAAACGTGTTTTTCAGCCCGAAATAAGCGCGTTTTTTCAGACAACTGAATCTCCTTGTAACAGCAAGGCTCAGAAGAGCCCACACACTCAGCCCTTAACCCCAGTGTACAGAAAGTGTCAAAACGTGTTTTTCAGCAGAAATAAACATGTTTCTGCAAGTTTGGTCAACCCCATGTAAGTTATGGGGCAGTAACATCACACTTTTGAAAACGTGTTTTTCAGCCCGAAATAAACGCGTTTTTTCAGACAACTGAATCTCCTTGTAACAGCAAGGCTCAGAAGAGCCCACACACTCAGCCCTTAACCCCAGTGTGCAGAAAGTGTCAAAACGTGTTTTTCAGCAGAAATAAACATGTTTCTGCAAGTTTGGTCAACCCCATGTAAGTTATGGGGCAGTAACATCACATTTTTCAAAACGTGTTTTTCAGCCCGAAATAAGCGCGTTTTTTCAGACACCTGAATTTCCTTGTAACAGCAAGGCTCAGAAGAGCCCACACACTCAGCCCTTAACCCCAGTGTACAGAAAGTGTCAAAACGTGTTTTTCAGCAGAAATAAACATGTTTCTGCAAGTTTGGTCAACCCCATGTAAGTTATGGGGCAGTAACATCACACTTTTGAAAACGTGTTTTTCAGCCCGAAATAAACGCGTTTTTTCAGACAACTGAATCTCCTTGTAACAGGAAGGCTCAGAAGAGCCCACACACTCAGCCCTTAACCCCAGTGTACAGAAAGTGTCAAAACGTGTTTTTCAGCAGAAATAAACATGTTTCTGCAAGTTTGGTCAACCCCATGTAAGTTATGGGGTAGTAACATCACACTTTTCAAAACGTGTTTTTCAGCCCGAAATAAGCGCGTTTTTTCAGACAACTGAATCTCCTTGTAACAGCAAGGCTCAGAAGAGCCCACACACTCAGCCCTTAACCCCAGTGTGCAGAAAGGGTCAAAACGTGTTTTTCAGCAGAAATAAACATGTTTCTGCAAGTTTGGTCAACCCCATGTAAGTTATGGGGCAGTAACATCACACTTTTGAAAACGTGTTTTTCAGCCCGAAATAAGCACGTTTTTTCAGACAACTGAATCTCCTTGTAACAGCAAGGCTCAGAAGAGCCCACACACTCAGCCCTTAACCCCAGTGTACAGAAAGTGTCAAAACGTGTTTTTCAGCAGAAATAAACATGTTTCTGCAAGTTTGGTCAACCCCATGTAAGTTATGGGGCAGTAACATCACACGTTTCAAAACGTGTTTTTCAGCCCGAAATAAGCGCGTTTTTTCAGACAACTGAATCTCCTTGTAACAGCAAGGCTCAGAAGAGCCCACACACTCAGCCCTTAACCCCAGTGTGCAGAAAGTGTCAAAACGTGTTTTTCAGCAGAAATAAACATGTTTCTGCAAGTTTGGTCAACCCCATGTAAGTTATGGGGCAGTAACATCACATTTTTCAAAACGTGTTTTTCAGCCCGAAATAAGCGCGTTTTTTCAGACACCTGAATTTCCTTGTAACAGCAAGGCTCAGAAGAGCCCACACACTCAGCCCTTAACCCCAGTGTACAGAAAGTGTCAAAACGTGTTTTTCAGCAGAAATAAACATGTTTCTGCAAGTTTGGTCAACCCCATGTAAGTTATGGGGCAGTAACATCACACTTTTGAAAACGTGTTTTTCAGCCCGAAATAAGCGCGTTTTTTCAGACAACTGAATCTCCTTGTAACAGCAAGGCTCAGAAGAGCCCACACACTCAGCCCTTAACCCCAGTGTACAGAAAGTGTCAAAACGTGTTTTTCAGCAGAAATAAACATGTTTCTGCAAGTTTGGTCAACCCCATGTAAGTTATGGGGCAGTAACATCACACTTTTGAAAACGTGTTTTTCAGCCCGAAATAAGCGCGTTTTTTCAGACAACTGAATCTCCTTGTAACAGCAAGGCTCAGAAGAGCCCACACACTCAGCCCTTAACCCCAGTGTGCAGAAAGTGTCAAAACGTGTTTTTCAGCAGAAATAAACATGTTTCTGCAAGTTTGGTCAACCCCATGTAAGTTATGGGGCAGTAACATCACATTTTTCAAAACGTGTTTTTCAGCCCGAAATAAGCGCGTTTTTTCAGACACCTGAATTTCCTTGTAACAGCAAGGCTCAGAAGAGCCCACACACTCAGCCCTTAACCCCAGTGTACAGAAAGTGTCAAAACGTGTTTTTCAGCAGAAATAAACATGTTTCTGCAAGTTTGGTCAACCCCATGTAAGTTATGGGGCAGTAACATCACACTTTTGAAAACGTGTTTTTCAGCCCGAAATAAGCGCGTTTTTTCAGACAACTGAATCTCCTTGTAACAGCAAGGCTCAGAAGAGCCCACACACTCAGCCCTTAACCCCAGTGTACAGAAAGTGTCAAAACGTGTTTTTCAGCAGAAATAAACATGTTTCTGCAAGTTTGGTCAACCCCATGTAAGTTATGGGGCAGTAACATCACACTTTTGAAAACGTGTTTTTCAGCCCGAAATAAGCACGTTTTTTCAGACAACTGAATCTCCTTGTAACAGCAAGGCTCAGAAGAGCCCACACACTCAGCCCTTAACCCCAGTGTACAGAAAGTGTCAAAACGTGTTTTTCAGCAGAAATAAACATGTTTCTGCAAGTTTGGTCAACCCCATGTAAGTTATGGGGCAGTAACATCACACTTTTGAAAACGTGTTTTTCAGCCCGAAATAAACGCGTTTTTTCAGACAACTGAATCTCCTTGTAACAGCAAGGCTCAGAAGAGCCCACACACTCAGCCCTTAACCCCAGTGTACAGAAAGTGTCAAAACGTGTTTTTCAGCAGAAATAAACATGTTTCTGCAAGTTTGGTCAACCCCATGTAAGTTATGGGGCAGTAACATCACACTTTTGAAAACGTGTTTTTCAGCCCGAAATAAACGCGTTTTTTCAGACAACTGAATCTCCTTGTAACAGCAAGGCTCAGAAGAGCCCACACACTCAGCCCTTAACCCCAGTGTACAGAAAGTGTCAAAACGTGTTTTTCAGCAGAAATAAACATGTTTCTGCAAGTTTGGTCAACCCCATGTAAGTTATGGGGCAGTAACATCACACTTTTGAAAACGTGTTTTTCAGCCCGAAATAAACGCGTTTTTTCAGACAACTGAATCTCCTTGTAACAGCAAGGCTCAGAAGAGCCCACACACTCAGCCCTTAACCCCAGTGTACAGAAAGTGTCAAAACGTGTTTTTCAGCAGAAATAAACATGTTTCTGCAAGTTTGGTCAACCCCATGTAAGTTATGGGGCAGTAACATCACACTTTTGAAAACGTGTTTTTCAGCCCGAAATAAACGCGTTTTTTCAGACAACTGAATCTCCTTGTAACAGCAAGGCTCAGAAGAGCCCACACACTCAGCCCTTAACCCCAGTGTGCAGAAAGGGTCAAAACGTGTTTTTCAGCAGAAATAAACATGTTTCTGCAAGTTTGGTCAACCCCATGTAAGTTATGGGGCAGTAACATCACACTTTTGAAAACGTGTTTTTCAGCCCGAAATAAGCACGTTTTTTCAGACAACTGAATCTCCTTGTAGCAGCAAGGCTCAGAAGAGCCCACACACTCAGCCCTTAACCCCAGTGTACAGAAAGTGTCAAAACGTGTTTTTCAGCAGAAATAAACATGTTTCTGCAAGTTTGGTCAACCCCATGTAAGTTATGGGGCAGTAACATCACACTTTTGAAAACGTGTTTTTCAGCCCGAAATAAACGCGTTTTTTCAGACAACTGAATCTCCTTGTAACAGCAAGGCTTAGAAGAGCCCACACACTCAGCCCTTAACCCCAGTGTGCAGAAAGTGTCAAAACGTGTTTTTCAGCAGAAATAAACATGTTTCTGCAAGTTTGGTCAACCCCATGTAAGTTATGGGGCAGTAACATCACACTTTTGAAAACGTGTTTTTCAGCCCGAAATAAGCACGTTTTTTCAGACAACTGAATCTCCTTGTAACAGCAAGGCTCAGAAGAGCCCACACACTCAGCCCTTAACCCCAGTGTACAGAAAGTGTCAAAACGTGTTTTTCAGCAGAAATAAACATGTTTCTGCAAGTTTGGTCAACCCCATGTAAGTTATGGGGCAGTAACATCACACGTTTCAAAACGTGTTTTTCAGCCCGAAATAAGCGCGTTTTTTCAGACACCTGAATTTCCTTGTAACAGCAAGGCTCAGAAGAGCCCACACACTCAGCCCTTAACCCCAGTGTACAGAAAGTGTCAAAACGTGTTTTTCAGCAGAAATAAACATGTTTCTGCAAGTTTGGTCAACCCCATGTAAGTTATGGGGCAGTAACATCACACTTTTGAAAACGTGTTTTTCAGCCCGAAATAAGCGCGTTTTTTCAGACAACTGAATCTCCTTGTAACAGCAAGGCTCAGAAGAGCCCACACACTCAGCCCTTAACCCCAGTGTGCAGAAAGTGTCAAAACGTGTTTTTCAGCAGAAATAAACATGTTTCTGCAAGTTTGGTCAACCCCATGTAAGTTATGGGGCAGTAACATCACACTTTTGAAAACGTGTTTTTCAGCCCGAAATAAGCACGTTTTTTCAGACAACTGAATCTCCTTGTAACAGCAAGGCTCAGAAGAGCCCACACACTCAGCCCTTAACCCCAGTGTACAGAAAGTGTCAAAACGTGTTTTTCAGCAGAAATAAACATGTTTCTGCAAGTTTGGTCAACCCCATGTAAGTTATGGGGCAGTAACATCACACGTTTCAAAACGTGTTTTTCAGCCCGAAATAAGCGCGTTTTTTCAGACACCTGAATTTCCTTGTAACAGCAAGGCTCAGAAGAGCCCACACACTCAGCCCTTAACCCCAGTGTACAGAAAGTGTCAAAACGTGTTTTTCAGCAGAAATAAACATGTTTCTGCAAGTTTGGTCAACCCCATGTAAGTTATGGGGCAGTAACATCACACTTTTGAAAACGTGTTTTTCAGCCCGAAATAAGCGCGTTTTTTCAGACAACTGAATCTCCTTGTAACAGCAAGGCTCAGAAGAACCCACACACTCAGCCCTTAACCCCAGTGTACAGAAAGTGTCAAAACGTGTTTTTCAGCAGAAATAAACATGTTTCTGCAAGTTTGGTCAACCCCATGTAAGTTATGGGGCAGTAACATCACACTTTTGAAAACGTGTTTTTCAGCCCGAAATAAGCGCGTTTTTTCAGACAACTGAATCTCCTTGTAACAGCAAGGCTCAGAAGAGCCCACACACTCAGCCCTTAACCCCAGTGTGCAGAAAGTGTCAAAACGTGTTTTTCAGCAGAAATAAACGTTTCTGCAAGTTTGGTCAACCCCATGTAAGTTATGGGGCAGTAACATCACATTTTTCAAAACGTGTTTTTCAGCCCGAAATAAGCGCGTTTTTTCAGACACCTGAATTTCCTTGTAACAGCAAGGCTCAGAAGAGCCCACACACTCAGCCCTTAACCCCAGTGTACAGAAAGTGTCAAAACGTGTTTTTCAGCAGAAATAAACATGTTTCTGCAAGTTTGGTCAACCCCATGTAAGTTATGGGGCAGTAACATCACACTTTTGAAAACGTGTTTTTCAGCCCGAAATAAGCGCGTTTTTTCAGACAACTGAATCTCCTTGTAACAGCAAGGCTCAGAAGAGCCCACACACTCAGCCCTTAACCCCAGTGTACAGAAAGTGTCAAAACGTGTTTTTCAGCAGAAATAAACATGTTTCTGCAAGTTTGGTCAACCCCATGTAAGTTATGGGGCAGTAACATCACACTTTTGAAAACGTGTTTTTCAGCCCGAAATAAACGCGTTTTTTCAGACAACTGAATCTCCTTGTAACAGCAAGGCTCAGAAGAGCCCACACACTCAGTCCTTAACCCCAGTGTACAGAAAGTGTCAAAACGTGTTTTTCAGCAGAAATAAACATGTTTCTGCAAGTTTGGTCAACCCCATGTAAGTTATGGGGCAGTAACATCACACTTTTGAAAACGTGTTTTTCAGCCCGAAATAAACGCGTTTTTTCAGACAACTGAATCTCCTTGTAACAGCAAGGCTCAGAAGAGCCCACACACTCAGCCCTTAACCCCAGTGTGCAGAAAGTGTCAAAACGTGTTTTTCAGCAGAAATAAACATGTTTCTGCAAGTTTGGTCAACCCCATGTAAGTTATGGGGCAGTAACATCACATTTTTCAAAACGTGTTTTTCAGCCCGAAATAAGCGCGTTTTTTCAGACACCTGAATTTCCTTGTAACAGCAAGGCTCAGAAGAGCCCACACACTCAGCCTTAACCCCAGTGTACAGAAAGTGTCAAAACGTGTTTTTCAGCAGAAATAAACATGTTTCTGCAAGTTTGGTCAACCCCATGTAAGTTATGGGGCAGTAACATCACACTTTTGAAAACGTGTTTTTCAGCCCGAAATAAACGCGTTTTTTCAGACAACTGATCTCCTTGTAACAGGAAGGCTCAGAAGAGCCCACACACTCAGCCCTTAACCCCAGTGTACAGAAAGTGTCAAAACGTGTTTTTCAGCAGAAATAAACATGTTTCTGCAAGTTTGGTCAACCCCATGTAAGTTATGGGGCAGTAACATCACACTTTTCAAAACGTGTTTTTCAGCCCGAAATAAGCGCGTTTTTTCAGACAACTGAATCTCCTTGTAACAGCAAGGCTCAGAAGAGCCCACACACTCAGCCCTTAACCCCAGTGTGCAGAAAGGGTCAAAACGTGTTTTTCAGCAGAAATAAACATGTTTCTGCAAGTTTGGTCAACCCCATGTAAGTTATGGGGCAGTAACATCACACTTTTGAAAACGTGTTTTTCAGCCCGAAATAAGCACGTTTTTTCAGACAACTGAATCTCCTTGTAACAGCAAGGCTCAGAAGAGCCCACACACTCAGCCCTTAACCCCAGTGTACAGAAAGTGTCAAAACGTGTTTTCAGCAGAAATAAACATGTTTCTGCAAGTTTGGTCAACCCCATGTAAGTTATGGGGCAGTAACATCACACGTTCAAAACGTGTTTTTCAGCCCGAAATAAGCGCGTTTTTTTTTCAGACAACTGAATCTCCTTGTAACAGCAAGGCTCAGAAGAGCCCACACACTCAGCCCTTAACCCCAGTGTGCAGAAAGTGTCAAAACGTGTTTTTCAGCAGAAATAAACATGTTTCTGCAAGTTTGGTCAACCCCATGTAAGTTATGGGGCAGTAACATCACATTTTTCAAAACGTGTTTTTCAGCCCGAAATAAGCGCGTTTTTTCAGACACCTGAATTTCCTTGTAACAGCAAGGCTCAGAAGAGCCCACACACTCAGCCCTTAACCCCAGTGTACAGAAAGTGTCAAAACGTGTTTTCAGCAGAAATAAACATGTTTCTGCAAGTTTGGTCAACCCCATGTAAGTTATGGGGCAGTAACATCACACTTTTGAAAACGTGTTTTTCAGCCCGAAATAAGCGCGTTTTTTCAGACAACTGAATCTCCTTGTAACAGCAAGGCTCAGAAGAGCCCACACACTCAGCCAACCCCAGTGTGCAGAAAGTGTCAAAACGTGTTTTTCAGCAGAAATAAACATGTTTCTGCAAGTTTGGTCAACCCCATGTAAGTTATGGGGCAGTAACATCACACGTTTCAAACGTGTTTTCAGCCCGAAATAAGCGCGTTTTTCAGACAACTGAATCTCCTTGTAACAGCAAGGCTCAGAAGAGCCCACACACTCAGCCCTTAACCCCAGTGTGCAGAAAGTGTCAAAACGTGTTTTTCAGCAGAAATAAACATGTTTCTGCAAGTTTGGTCAACCCCATGTAAGTTATGGGGCAGTAACATCACATTTTTCAAAACGTGTTTTTCAGCCCGAAATAAGCGCGTTTTTTCAGACACCTGAATTTCCTTGTAACAGCAAGGCTCAGAAGAGCCCACACACTCAGCCCTTAACCCCAGTGTACAGAAAGTGTCAAAACGTGTTTTTCAGCAGAAATAAACATGTTTCTGCAAGTTTGGTCAACCCCATGTAAGTTATGGGGCAGTAACATCACACTTTTGAAAACGTGTTTTCCAGCCCGAAATAAGCTAAGCGCGTTTTTTCAGACAACTGAATCTCCTTGTAACAGCAAGGCTCAGAAGAGCCCACACACTCAGCCCTTAACCCCAGTGTACAGAAAGTGTCAAAACGTGTTTTTCAGCAGAAATAAACATGTTTCTGCAAGTTTGGTCAACCCCATGTAAGTTATGGGGCAGTAACATCACACTTTTGAAAACGTGTTTTTCAGCCCGAAATAAACGCGTTTTTTCAGACAACTGAATCTCCTTGTAACAGCAAGGCTCAGAAGAGCCCACACACTCAGCCCTTAACCCCAGTGTACAGAAAGTGTCAAAACGTGTTTTTCAGCAGAAATAAACATGTTTCTGCAAGTTTGGTCAACCCCATGTAAGTTATGGGGCAGTAACATCACACTTTTGAAAACGTGTTTTTCAGCCCGAAATAAACGCGTTTTTTCAGACAACTGAATCTCCTTGTAACAGCAAGGCTCAGAAGAGCCCACACACTCAGCCCTTAACCCCAGTGTGCAGAAAGGGTCAAAACGTGTTTTTCAGCAGAAATAAACATGTTTCTGCAAGTTTGGTCAACCCCATGTAAGTTATGGGGCAGTAACATCACACTTTTGAAAACGTGTTTTTCAGCCCGAAATAAGCACGTTTTTCAGACAACTGAATCTCCTTGTAGCAGCAAGGCTCCGAAGAGCCCACACACTCAGCCCTTAACCCCAGTGTACAGAAAGTGTCAAAACGTGTTTTACAGCAGAAATAAACATGTTTCTGCAAGTTTGGTCAACCCCATGTAAGTTATGGGGCAGTAACATCACACTTTTGAAAACGTGTTTTTCAGCCCGAAATAAACGCGTTTTTTCAGACAACTGAATCTCCTTGTAACAGCAAGGCTTAGAAGAGCCCACACACTCAGCCCTTAACCCCAGTGTGCAGAAAGTGTCAAAACGTGTTTTTCAGCAGAAATAAACATGTTTCTGCAAGTTTGGTCAACCCCATGTAAGTTATGGGGCAGTAACATCACACGTTTCAAAACGTGTTTTTCAGCCCGAAATAAGCGCGTTTTTTCAGACAACTGAATCTCCTTGTAACAGCAAGGCTCAGAAGAGCCCACACACTCAGCCCTTAACCCCAGTGTGCAGAAAGTGTCAAAACGTGTTTTTCAGCAGAAATAAACATGTTTCTGCAAGTTTGGTCAACCCCATGTAAGTTATGGGGCAGTAACATCACACTTTTGAAAACGTGTTTTTCAGCCCGAAATAAGCACGTTTTTTCAGACAACTGAATCTCCTTGTAACAGCAAGGCTCAGAAGAGCCCACACACTCAGCCCTTAACCCCAGTGTACAGAAAGTGTCAAAATGTGTTTTTCAGCAGAAATAAACATGTTTCTGCAAGTTTGGTCAACCCCATGTAAGTTATGGGGCAGTAACATCACACTTTTGAAAACGTGTTTTTCAGCCCGAAATAAGCGCGTTTTTTCAGACAACTGAATCTCCTTGTAACAGCAAGGCTCAGAAGAGCCCACACACTCAGCCCTTAACCCCAGTGTGCAGAAAGTGTCAAAACGTGTTTTTCAGCAGAAATAAACATGTTTCTGCAAGTTTGGTCAACCCCATGTAAGTTATGGGGCAGTAACATCACACTTTTGAAAACGTGTTTTTCAGCCCGAAATAAGCACGTTTTTTCAGACAACTGAATCTCCTTGTAACAGCAAGGCTCAGAAGAGCCCACACACTCAGCCCTTAACCCCAGTGTACAGAAAGTGTCAAAACGTGTTTTTCAGCAGAAATAAAATGTTTCTGCAAGTTTGGTCAACCCCATGTAAGTTATGGGGCAGTAACATCACACGTTTCAAAACGTGTTTTTCAGCCCGAAATAAGCGCGTTTTTTCAGACACCTGAATTTCCTTGTAACAGCAAGGCTCAGAAGAGCCCACACACTCAGCCCTTAACCCCAGTGTACAGAAAGTGTCAAAACGTGTTTTTCAGCAGAAATAAACATGTTTCTGCAAGTTTGGTCAACCCCATGTAAGTTATGGGGCAGTAACATCACACTTTTGAAAACGTGTTTTTCAGCCCGAAATAAGCGCGTTTTTTCAGACAACTGAATCTCCTTGTAACAGCAAGGCTCAGAAGAGCCCACACACTCAGCCCTTAACCCCAGTGTGCAGAAAGTGTCAAAACGTGTTTTTCAGCAGAAATAAACATGTTTCTGCAAGTTTGGTCAACCCCATGTAAGTTATGGGGCAGTAACATCACATTTTTCAAAACGTGTTTTTCAGCCCGAAATAAGCGCGTTTTTTCAGACACCTGAATTTCCTTGTAACAGCAAGGCTCAGAAGAGCCCACACACTCAGCCCTTAACCCCAGTGTACAGAAAGTGTCAAAACGTGTTTTTCAGCAGAAATAAACATGTTTCTGCAAGTTTGGTCATCCCCATGTAAGTTATGGGGCAGTAACATCACACTTTTGAAAACGTGTTTTTCAGCCCGAAATAAGCGCGTTTTTTCAGACAACTGAATCTCCTTGTAACAGCAAGGCTCAGAAGGGCCCACACACTCAGCCCTTAACCCCAGTGTACAGAAAGTGTCAAAACGTGTTTTTCAGCAGAAATAAACATGTTTCTGCAAGTTTGGTCAACCCCATGTAAGTTATGGGGCAGTAACATCACACTTTTGAAAACGTGTTTTTCAGCCCGAAATAAGCACGTTTTTTCAGACAACTGAATCTCCTTGTAACAGCAAGGCTCAGAAGAGCCCACACACTCAGCCCTTAACCCCAGTGTACAGAAAGTGTCAAAACGTGTTTTTCAGCAGAAATAAACATGTTTCTGCAAGTTTGGTCAACCCCATGTAAGTTATGGGGCAGTAACATCACACTTTTGAAAACGTGTTTTTCAGCCCGAAATAAACGCGTTTTTTCAGACAACTGAATCTCCTTGTAACAGCAAGGCTCAGAAGAGCCCACACACTCAGCCCTTAACCCCAGTGTACAGAAAGTGTCAAAACGTGTTTTTCAGCAGAAATAAACATGTTTCTGCAAGTTTGGTCAACCCCATGTAAGTTATGGGGCAGTAACATCACACTTTTGAAAACGTGTTTTTCAGCCCAAAATAAACGCGTTTTTTCAGACAACTGAATCTCCTTGTAACAGCAAGGCTCAGAAGAGCCCACACACTCAGCCCTTAACCCCAGTGTACAGAAAGTGTCAAAACGTGTTTTTCACAGAAATAAACATGTTTCTGCAAGTTTGGTCAACCCCATGTAAGTTATGGGGCAGTAACATCACACTTTTGAAAACGTGTTTTTCAGCCCGAAATAAACGCGTTTTTTCAGACAACTGAATCTCCTTGTAACAGCAAGGCTCAGAAGAGCCCACACACTCAGCCCTTAACCCCAGTGTACAGAAAGTGTCAAAACGTGTTTTTCAGCAGAAATAAACATGTTTCTGCAAGTTTGGTCAACCCCATGTAAGTTATGGGGCAGTAACATCACACTTTTGAAAACGTGTTTTTCAGCCCGAAATAAGCACGTTTTTTCAGACAACTGAATCTCCTTGTAGCAGCAAGGCTCAGAAGAGCCCACACACTCAGCCCTTAACCCCAGTGTACAGAAAGTGTCAAAACGTGTTTTTCAGCAGAAAAAAACATGTTTCTGCAAGTTTGGTCAACCCCATGTAAGTTATGGGGCAGTAACATCACACTTTTGAAAACGTGTTTTTCAGCCCGAAATAAACGCGTTTTTTCAGACAACTGAATCTCCTTGTAACAGCAAGGCTCAGAAGAGCCCACACACTCAGCCCTTAACCCCAGTGTGCAGAAAGTGTCAAAACGTGTTTTTCAGCAGAAATAAACATGTTTCTGCAAGTTTGGTCAACCCCATGTAAGTTATGGGGCAGTAACATCACACTTTTGAAAACGTGTTTTTCAGCCCGAAATAAGCGCGTTTTTTCAGACAACTGAATCTCCTTGTAACAGCAAGGCTCAGAAGAGCCCACACACTCAGCCCTTAACCCCAGTGTACAGAAAGTGTCAAAACGTGTTTTTCAGCAGAAATAAACATGTTTCTGCAAGTTTGGTCAACCCCATGTAAGTTATGGGGCAGTAACATCACACTTTTGAAAACGTGTTTTTCAGCCCGAAATAAGCGCGTTTTTTCAGACAACTGAATCTCCTTGTAACAGCAAGGCTCAGAAGAGCCCACACACTCAGCCCTTAACCCCAGTGTGCAGAAAGTGTCAAAACGTGTTTTTCAGCAGAAATAAACATGTTTCTGCAAGTTTGGTCAACCCCATGTAAGTTATGGGGCAGTAACATCACATTTTTCAAAACGTGTTTTTCAGCCCGAAATAAGCGCGTTTTTTCAGACACCTGAATTTCCTTGTAACAGCAAGGCTCAGAAGAGCCCACACACTCAGCCCTTAACCCCAGTGTACAGAAAGTGTCAAAACGTGTTTTTCAGCAGAAATAAACATGTTTCTGCAAGTTTGGTCAACCCCATGTAAGTTATGGGGCAGTAACATCACACTTTTGAAAACGTGTTTTTCAGCCCGAAATAAACGCGTTTTTTCAGACAACTGAATCTCCTTGTAACAGCAAGGCTCAGAAGAGCCCACACACTCAGCCCTTAACCCCAGTGTACAGAAAGTGTCAAAACGTGTTTTTCAGCAGAAATAAACATGTTTCTGCAAGTTTGGTCAACCCCATGTAAGTTATGGGGCAGTAACATCACACTTTTGAAAACGTGTTTTTCAGCCCGAAATAAACGCGTTTTTTCAGACAACTGAATCTCCTTGTAACAGCAAGGCTCAGAAGAGCCCACACACTCAGCCCTTAACCCCAGTGTGCAGAAAGTGTCAAAACGTGTTTTTCAGCAGAAATAAACATGTTTCTGCAAGTTTGGTCAACCCCATGTAAGTTATGGGGCAGTAACATCACATTTTTCAAAACGTGTTTTTCAGCCCGAAATAAGCGCGTTTTTTCAGACACCTGAATTTCCTTGTAACAGCAAGGCTCAGAAGAGCCCACACACTCAGCCCTTAACCCCAGTGTACAGAAAGTGTCAAAACGTGTTTTTCAGCAGAAATAAACATGTTTCTGCAAGTTTGGTCAACCCCATGTAAGTTATGGGGAAGTAACATCACACTTTTGAAAACGTGTTTTTCAGCCCGAAATAAGCACGTTTTTTCAGACAACTGAATCTCCTTGTAACAGCAAGGCTCAGAAGAGCCCACACACTCAGCCCTTAACCCCAGTGTACAGAAAGTGTCAAAACGTGTTTTTCAGCAGAAATAAACATGTTTCTGCAAGTTTGGTCAACCCCATGTAAGTTATGGGGCAGTAACATCACACGTTTCAAAACGTGTTTTTCAGCCCGAAATAAGCGCGTTTGTTCAGACAACTGAATCTCCTTGTAACAGCAAGGCTCAGAAGAGCCCACACACTCAGCCCTTAACCCCAGTGTACAGAAAGTGTCAAAACGTGTTTTTCAGCAGAAATAAACATGTTTCTGCAAGTTTGGTCAACCCCATGTAAGTTATGGGGCAGTAACATCACATTTTTCAAAACGTGTTTTTCAGCCCGAAATAAGCGCGTTTTTTCAGACACCTGAATTTCCTTGTAACAGCAAGGCTCAGAAGAGCCCACACACTCAGCCCTTAACCCCAGTGTACAGAAAGTGTCAAAACGTGTTTTTCAGCAGAAATAAACATGTTTCTGCAAGTTTGGTCAACCCCATGTAAGTTATGGGGCAGTAACATCACACTTTTGAAAACGTGTTTTTCAGCCCGAAATAAGCGCGTTTTTTCAGACAACTGAATCTCCTTGTAACAGCAAGGCTCAGAAGAGCCCACACACTCAGCCCTTAACCCCAGTGTACAGAAAGTGTCAAAACGTGTTTTTCAGCAGAAATAAACATGTTTCTGCAAGTTTGGTCAACCCCATGTAAGTTATGGGGCAGTAACATCACACTTTTGAAAACGTGTTTTTCAGCCCGAAATAAGCGCGTTTTTTCAGACAACTGAATCTCCTTGTAACAGCAAGGCTCAGAAGAGCCCACACACTCAGCCCTTAACCCCAGTGTGCAGAAAGTGTCAAAACGTGTTTTTCAGCAGAAATAAACATGTTTCTGCAAGTTTGGTCAACCCCATGTAAGTTATGGGGCAGTAACATCACATTTTTCAAAACGTGTTTTTCAGCCCGAAATAAGCGCGTTTTTTCAGACACCTGAATTTCCTTGTAACAGCAAGGCTCAGAAGAGCCCACACACTCAGCCCTTAACCCCAGTGTACAGAAAGTGTCAAAACGTGTTTTTCAGCAGAAATAAACATGTTTCTGCAAGTTTGGTCAACCCCATGTAAGTTATGGGGCAGTAACATCACACTTTTGAAAACGTGTTTTTCAGCCCGAAATAAGCGCGTTTTTTCAGACAACTGAATCTCCTTGTAACAGCAAGGCTCAGAAGAGCCCACACACTCAGCCCTTAACCCCAGTGTACAGAAAGTGTCAAAACGTGTTTTTCAGCAGAAATAAACATGTTTCTGCAAGTTTGGTCAACCCCATGTAAGTTATGGGGCAGTAACATCACACTTTTGAAAACGTGTTTTTCAGCCCGAAATAAGCACGTTTTTTCAGACAACTAAATCTCCTTGTAACAGCAAGGCTCAGAAGAGCCCACACACTCAGCCCTTAACCCCAGTGTACAGAAAGTGTCAAAACGTGTTTTTCAGCAGAAATAAACATGTTTCTGCAAGTTTGGTCAACCCCATGTAAGTTATGGGGCAGTAACATCACACGTTTCAAAACGTGTTTTTCAGCCCGAAATAAGCGCGTTTTTTCAGACACCTGAATTTCCTTGTAACAGCAAGGCTCAGAAGAGCCCACACACTCAGCCCTTAACCCCAGTGTACAGAAAGTGTCAAAACGTGTTTTTCAGCAGAAATAAACATGTTTCTGCAAGTTTGGTCAACCCCATGTAAGTTATGGGGCAGTAACATCACACTTTTGAAAACGTGTTTTTCAGCCCGAAATAAGCGCGTTTTTTCAGACAACTGAATCTCCTTGTAACAGCAAGGCTCAGAAGAGCCCACACACTCAGCCCTTAACCCCAGTGTACAGAAAGTGTCAAAACGTGTTTTTCAGCAGAAATAAACATGTTTCTGCAAGTTTGGTCAACCCCATGTAAGTTATGGGGCAGTAACATCACACTTTTGAAAACGTGTTTTTCAGCCCGAAATAAGCGCGTTTTTTCAGACAACTGAATCTCCTTGTAACAGCAAGGCTCAGAAGAGCCCACACACTCAGCCCTTAACCCCAGTGTACAGAAAGTGTCAAAACGTGTTTTTCAGCAGAAATAAACATGTTTCTGCAAGTTTGGTCAACCCCATGTAAGTTATGGGGCAGTAACATCACACTTTTGAAAACGTGTTTTTCAGCCCGAAATAAGCACGTTTTTTCAGACAACTGAATCTCCTTGTAACAGCAAGGCTCAGAAGAGCCCACACACTCAGCCCTTAACCCCAGTGTACAGAAAGTGTCAAAACGTGTTTTTCAGCAGAAATAAACATGTTTCTGCAAGTTTGGTCAACCCCATGTAAGTTATGGGGCAGTAACATCACACTTTTGAAAACGTGTTTTTCAGCCCGAAATAAACGCGTTTTTTCAGACAACTGAATCTCCTTGTAACAGCAAGGCTCAGAAGAGCCCACACACTCAGCCCTTAACCCCAGTGTACAGAAAGTGTCAAAACGTGTTTTTCAGCAGAAATAAACATGTTTCTGCAAGTTTGGTCAACCCCATGTAAGTTATGGGGCAGTAACATCACACTTTTGAAAACGTGTTTTTCAGCCCGAAATAAACGCGTTTTTTCAGACAACTGAATCTCCTTGTAACAGCAAGGCTCAGAAGAGCCCACACACTCAGCCCTTAACCCCAGTGTACAGAAAGTGTCAAAACGTGTTTTTCAGCAGAAATAAACATGTTTCTGCAAGTTTGGTCAACCCCATGTAAGTTATGGGGCAGTAACATCACACTTTTGAAAACGTGTTTTTCAGCCCGAAATAAACGCGTTTTTTCAGACAACTGAATCTCCTTGTAACAGCAAGGCTCAGAAGAGCCCACACACTCAGCCCTTAACCCCAGTGTACAGAAAGTGTCAAAACGTGTTTTTCAGCAGAAATAAACATGTTTCTGCAAGTTTGGTCAACCCCATGTAAGTTATGGGGCAGTAACATCACACTTTTGAAAACGTGTTTTTCAGCCCGAAATAAACGCGTTTTTTCAGACAACTGAATCTCCTTGTAACAGCAAGGCTCAGAAGAGCCCACACACTCAGCCCTTAACCCCAGTGTGCAGAAAGGGTCAAAACGTGTTTTTCAGCAGAAATAAACATGTTTCTGCAAGTTTGGTCAACCCCATGTAAGTTATGGGGCAGTAACATCACACTTTTGAAAACGTGTTTTTCAGCCCGAAATAAGCACGTTTTTTCAGACAACTGAATCTCCTTGTAGCAGCAAGGCTCAGAAGAGCCCACACACTCAGCCCTTAACCCCAGTGTACAGAAAGTGTCAAAACGTGTTTTTCAGCAGAAATAAACATGTTTCTGCAAGTTTGGTCAACCCCATGTAAGTTATGGGGCAGTAACATCACACTTTTGAAAACGTGTTTTTCAGCCCGAAATAAACGCGTTTTTTCAGACAACTGAATCTCCTTGTAACAGCAAGGCTTAGAAGAGCCCACACACTCAGCCCTTAACCCCAGTGTACAGAAAGTGTCAAAACGTGTTTTTCAGCAGAAATAAACATGTTTCTGCAAGTTTGGTCAACCCCATGTAAGTTATGGGGCAGTAACATCACACTTTTGAAAACGTGTTTTTCAGCCCGAAATAAGCGCGTTTTTTCAGACAACTGAATCTCCTTGTAACAGCAAGGCTCAGAAGAGCCCACACACTCAGCCCTTAACCCCAGTGTACAGAAAGTGTCAAAACGTGTTTTGCAGCAGAAATAAACATGTTTCTGCAAGTTTGGTCAACCCCATGTAAGTTATGGGGCAGTAACATCACACTTTTGAAAACGTGTTTTTCAGCCCGAAATAAGCGCGTTTTTTCAGACAACTGAATCTCCTTGTAACAGCAAGGCTCAGAAGAGCCCACACACTCAGCCCTTAACCCCAGTGTGCAGAAAGTGTCAAAACGTGTTTTTCAGCAGAAATAAACATGTTTCTGCAAGTTTGGTCAACCCCATGTAAGTTATGGGGCAGTAACATCACATTTTTCAAAACGTGTTTTTCAGCCCGAAATAAGCGCGTTTTTTCAGACACCTGAATTTCCTTGTAACAGCAAGGCTCAGAAGAGCCCACACACTCAGCCCTTAACCCCAGTGTACAGAAAGTGTCAAAACGTGTTTTTCAGCAGAAATAAACATGTTTCTGCAAGTTTGGTCAACCCCATGTAAGTTATGGGGCAGTAACATCACACTTTTGAAAACGTGTTTTTCAGCCCGAAATAAGCGCGTTTTTTCAGACAACTGAATCTCCTTGTAACAGCAAGGCTCAGAAGAGCCCACACACTCAGCCCTTAACCCCAGTGTACAGAAAGTGTCAAAACGTGTTTTTCAGCAGAAATAAACATGTTTCTGCAAGTTTGGTCAACCCCATGTAAGTTATGGGGCAGTAACATCACACTTTTGAAAACGTGTTTTTCAGCCCGAAATAAGCACGTTTTTTCAGACAACTGAATCTCCTTGTAACAGCAAGGCTCAGAAGAGCCCACACACTCAGCCCTTAACCCCAGTGTACAGAAAGTGTCAAAACGTGTTTTTCAGCAGAAATAAACATGTTTCTGCAAGTTTGGTCAACCCCATGTAAGTTATGGGGCAGTAACATCACACGTTTCAAAACGTGTTTTTCAGCCCGAAATAAGCGCGTTTTTTCAGACACCTGAATTTCCTTGTAACAGCAAGGCTCAGAAGAGCCCACACACTCAGCCCTTAACCCCAGTGTGCAGAAAGTGTCAAAACGTGTTTTTCAGCAGAAATAAACATGTTTCTGCAAGTTTGGTCAACCCCATGTAAGTTATGGGGCAGTAACATCACATTTTTCAAAACGTGTTTTTCAGCCCGAAATAAGCGCGTTTTTTCAGACACCTGAATTTCCTTGTAACAGCAAGGCTCAGAAGAGCCCACACACTCAGCCCTTAACCCCAGTGTACAGAAAGTGTCAAAACGTGTTTTTCAGCAGAAATAAACATGTTTCTGCAAGTTTGGTCAACCCCATGTAAGTTATGGGGCAGTAACATCACACTTTTGAAAACGTGTTTTTCAGCCCGAAATAAGCGCGTTTTTTCAGACAACTGAATCTCCTTGTAACAGCAAGGCTCAGAAGAGCCCACACACTCAGCCCTTAACCCCAGTGTACAGAAAGTGTCAAAACGTGTTTTTCAGCAGAAATAAACATGTTTCTGCAAGTTTGGTCAACCCCATGTAAGTTATGGGGCAGTAACATCACACTTTTGAAAACGTGTTTTTCAGCCCGAAATAAGCACGTTTTTTCAGACAACTGAATCTCCTTGTAACAGCAAGGCTCAGAAGAGCCCACACACTCAGCCCTTAACCCCAGTGTACAGAAAGTGTCAAAACGTGTTTTTCAGCAGAAATAAACATGTTTCTGCAAGTTTGGTCAACCCCATGTAAGTTATGGGGCAGTAACATCACACTTTTGAAAACGTGTTTTTCAGCCCGAAATAAACGCGTTTTTTCAGACAACTGAATCTCCTTGTAACAGCAAGGCTCAGAAGAGCCCACACACTCAGCCCTTAACCCCAGTGTACAGAAAGTGTCAAAACGTGTTTTTCAGCAGAAATAAACATGTTTCTGCAAGTTTGGTCAACCCCATGTAAGTTATGGGGCAGTAACATCACACTTTTGAAAACGTGTTTTTCAGCCCGAAATAAACGCGTTTTTTCAGACAACTGAATCTCCTTGTAACAGCAAGGCTCAGAAGAGCCCACACACTCAGCCCTTAACCCCAGTGTACAGAAAGTGTCAAAACGTGTTTTTCAGCAGAAATAAACATGTTTCTGCAAGTTTGGTCAACCCCATGTAAGTTATGGGGCAGTAACATCACACTTTTGAAAACGTGTTTTTCAGCCCGAAATAAACGCGTTTTTTCAGACAACTGAATCTCCTTGTAACAGCAAGGCTCAGAAGAGCCCACACACTCAGCCCTTAACCCCAGTGTACAGAAAGTGTCAAAACGTGTTTTTCAGCAGAAATAAACATGTTTCTGCAAGTTTGGTCAACCCCATGTAAGTTATGGGGCAGTAACATCACACTTTTGAAAACGTGTTTTTCAGCCCGAAATAAACGCGTTTTTTCAGACAACTGAATCTCCTTGTAACAGCAAGGCTCAGAAGAGCCCACACACTCAGCCCTTAACCCCAGTGTGCAGAAAGGGTCAAAACGTGTTTTTCAGCAGAAATAAACATGTTTCTGCAAGTTTGGTCAACCCCATGTAAGTTATGGGGCAGTAACATCACACTTTTGAAAACGTGTTTTTCAGCCCGAAATAAGCACGTTTTTTCAGACAACTGAATCTCCTTGTAGCAGCAAGGCTCAGAAGAGCCCACACACTCAGCCCTTAACCCCAGTGTACAGAAAGTGTCAAAACGTGTTTTTCAGCAGAAATAAACATGTTTCTGCAAGTTTGGTCAACCCCATGTAAGTTATGGGGCAGTAACATCACACTTTTGAAAACGTGTTTTTCAGCCCGAAATAAACGCGTTTTTTCAGACAACTGAATCTCCTTGTAACAGCAAGGCTTAGAAGAGCCCACACACTCAGCCCTTAACCCCAGTGTGCAGAAAGTGTCAAAACGTGTTTTTCAGCAGAAATAAACATGTTTCTGCAAGTTTGGTCAACCCCATGTAAGTTATGGGGCAGTAACATCACACTTTTGAAAACGTGTTTTTCAGCCCGAAATAAGCGCGTTTTTTCAGACAACTGAATCTCCTTGTAACAGCAAGGCTCAGAAGAGCCCACACACTCAGCCCTTAACCCCAGTGTACAGAAAGTGTCAAAACGTGTTTTGCAGCAGAAATAAACATGTTTCTGCAAGTTTGGTCAACCCCATGTAAGTTATGGGGCAGTAACATCACACTTTTGAAAACGTGTTTTTCAGCCCGAAATAAGCGCGTTTTTTCAGACAACTGAATCTCCTTGTAACAGCAAGGCTCAGAAGAGCCCACACACTCAGCCCTTAACCCCAGTGTGCAGAAAGTGTCAAAACGTGTTTTTCAGCAGAAATAAACATGTTTCTGCAAGTTTGGTCAACCCCATGTAAGTTATGGGGCAGTAACATCACATTTTTCAAAACGTGTTTTTCAGCCCGAAATAAGCGCGTTTTTTCAGACACCTGAATTTCCTTGTAACAGCAAGGCTCAGAAGAGCCCACACACTCAGCCCTTAACCCCAGTGTACAGAAAGTGTCAAAACGTGTTTTTCAGCAGAAATAAACATGTTTCTGCAAGTTTGGTCAACCCCATGTAAGTTATGGGGCAGTAACATCACACTTTTGAAAACGTGTTTTTCAGCCCGAAATAAACGCGTTTTTTCAGACAACTGAATCTCCTTGTAACAGCAAGGCTCAGAAGAGCCCACACACTCAGCCCTTAACCCCAGTGTGCAGAAAGTGTCAAAACGTGTTTTTCAGCAGAAATAAACATGTTTCTGCAAGTTTGGTCAACCCCATGTAAGTTATGGGGCAGTAACATCACATTTTTCAAAACGTGTTTTTCAGCCCGAAATAAGCGCGTTTTTTCAGACACCTGAATTTCCTTGTAACAGCAAGGCTCAGAAGAGCCCACACACTCAGCCCTTAACCCCAGTGTACAGAAAGTGTCAAAACGTGTTTTTCAGCAGAAATAAACATGTTTCTGCAAGTTTGGTCAACCCCATGTAAGTTATGGGGCAGTAACATCACACTTTTGAAAACGTGTTTTTCAGCCCGAAATAAACGCGTTTTTTCAGACAACTGAATCTCCTTGTAACAGGAAGGCTCAGAAGAGCCCACACACTCAGCCCTTAACCCCAGTGTACAGAAAGTGTCAAAACGTGTTTTTCAGCAGAAATAAACATGTTTCTGCAAGTTTGGTCAACCCCATGTAAGTTATGGGGCAGTAACATCACACTTTTCAAAACGTGTTTTTCAGCCCGAAATAAGCGCGTTTTTTCAGACAACTGAATCTCCTTGTAACAGCAAGGCTCAGAAGAGCCCACACACTCAGCCCTTAACCCCAGTGTGCAGAAAGGGTCAAAACGTGTTTTTCAGCAGAAATAAACATGTTTCTGCAAGTTTGGTCAACCCCATGTAAGTTATGGGGCAGTAACATCACACTTTTGAAAACGTGTTTTTCAGCCCGAAATAAGCACGTTTTTTCAGACAACTGAATCTCCTTGTAACAGCAAGGCTCAGAAGAGCCCACACACTCAGCCCTTAACCCCAGTGTACAGAAAGTGTCAAAACGTGTTTTTCAGCAGAAATAAACATGTTTCTGCAAGTTTGGTCAACCCCATGTAAGTTATGGGGCAGTAACATCACACGTTTCAAAACGTGTTTTTCAGCCCGAAATAAGCGCGTTTTTCAGACAACTGAATCTCCTTGTAACAGCAAGGCTCAGAAGAGCCCACACACTCAGCCCTTAACCCCAGTGTGCAGAAAGTGTCAAAACGTGTTTTTCAGCAGAAAATAAACATGTTTCTGCAAGTTTGGTCAACCCCATGTAAGTTATGGGGCAGTAACATCACATTTTTCAAAACGTGTTTTTCAGCCCGAAATAAGCGCGTTTTTTCAGACACCTGAATTTCCTTGTAACAGCAAGGCTCAGAAGAGCCCACACACTCAGCCCTTAACCCCAGTGTACAGAAAGTGTCAAAACGTGTTTTTCAGCAGAAATAAACATGTTTCTGCAAGTTTGGTCAACCCCATGTAAGTTATGGGGCAGTAACATCACACTTTTGAAAACGTGTTTTTCAGCCCGAAATAAGCACGTTTTTTCAGACAACTGAATCTCCTTGTAACAGCAAGGCTCAGAAGAGCCCACACACTCAGCCCTTAACCCCAGTGTACAGAAAGTGTCAAAACGTGTTTTTCAGCAGAAATAAACATGTTTCTGCAAGTTTGGTCAACCCCATGTAAGTTATGGGGCAGTAACATCACACTTTTGAAAACGTGTTTTTCAGCCCGAAATAAACGCGTTTTTTCAGACAACTGAATCTCCTTGTAACAGCAAGGCTCAGAAGAGCCCACACACTCAGCCCTTAACCCCAGTGTACAGAAAGTGTCAAAACGTGTTTTTCAGCAGAAATAAACATGTTTCTGCAAGTTTGGTCAACCCCATGTAAGTTATGGGGCAGTAACATCACACTTTTGAAAACGTGTTTTTCAGCCCGAAATAAACGCGTTTTTTCAGACAACTGAATCTCCTTGTAACAGCAAGGCTCAGAAGAGCCCACACACTCAGCCCTTAACCCCAGTGTACAGAAAGTGTCAAAACGTGTTTTTCAGCAGAAATAAACATGTTTCTGCAAGTTTGGTCAACCCCATGTAAGTTATGGGGCAGTAACATCACACGTTTCAAAACGTGTTTTTCAGCCCGAAATAAGCGCGTTTTTTCAGACAACTGAATCTCCTTGTAACAGCAAGGCTCAGAAGAGCCCACACACTCAGCCCTTAACCCCAGTGTGCAGAAAGTGTCAAAACGTGTTTTTCAGCAGAAATAAACATGTTTCTGCAAGTTTGGTCAACCCCATGTAAGTTATGGGGCAGTAACATCACATTTTTCAAAACGTGTTTTTCAGCCCGAAATAAGCGCGTTTTTTCAGACACCTGAATTTCCTTGTAACAGCAAGGCTCAGAAGAGCCCACACACTCAGCCCTTAACCCCAGTGTACAGAAAGTGTCAAAACGTGTTTTTCAGCAGAAATAAACATGTTTCTGCAAGTTTGGTCAACCCCATGTAAGTTATGGGGCAGTAACATCACACTTTTGAAAACGTGTTTTTCAGCCCGAAATAAGCACGTTTTTTCAGACAACTGAATCTCCTTGTAACAGCAAGGCTCAGAAGAGCCCACACACTCAGCCCTTAACCCCAGTGTACAGAAAGTGTCAAAACGTGTTTTTCAGCAGAAATAAACATGTTTCTGCAAGTTTGGTCAACCCCATGTAAGTTATGGGGCAGTAACATCACACTTTTGAAAACGTGTTTTTCAGCCCGAAATAAACGCGTTTTTTCAGACAACTGAATCTCCTTGTAACAGCAAGGCTCAGAAGAGCCCACACACTCAGCCCTTAACCCCAGTGTACAGAAAGTGTCAAAACGTGTTTTTCAGCAGAAATAAACATGTTTCTGCAAGTTTGGTCAACCCCATGTAAGTTATGGGGCAGTAACATCACACTTTTGAAAACGTGTTTTTCAGCCCGAAATAAACGCGTTTTTTCAGACAACTGAATCTCCTTGTAACAGCAAGGCTCAGAAGAGCCCACACACTCAGCCCTTAACCCCAGTGTACAGAAAGTGTCAAAACGTGTTTTTCAGCAGAAATAAACATGTTTCTGCAAGTTTGGTCAACCCCATGTAAGTTATGGGGCAGTAACATCACACTTTTGAAAACGTGTTTTTCAGCCCGAAATAAACGCGTTTTTTCAGACAACTGAATCTCCTTGTAACAGCAAGGCTCAGAAGAGCCCACACACTCAGCCCTTAACCCCAGTGTACAGAAAGTGTCAAAACGTGTTTTTCAGCAGAAATAAACATGTTTCTGCAAGTTTGGTCAACCCCATGTAAGTTATGGGGCAGTAACATCACATTTTTCAAAACGTGTTTTTCAGCCCGAAATAAGCGCGTTTTTTCAGACACCTGAATTTCCTTGTAACAGCAAGGCTCAGAAGAGCCCACACACTCAGCCCTTAACCCCAGTGTACAGAAAGTGTCAAAACGTGTTTTTCAGCAGAAATAAACATGTTTCTGCAAGTTTGGTCAACCCCATGTAAGTTATGGGGCAGTAACATCACACTTTTGAAAACATGTTTTTCAGCCCGAAATAAGAGCGTTTTTTCAGACAACTGAATCTCCTTGTAACAGCAAGGCTCAGAAGAGCCCACACACTCAGCCCTTAACCCCAGTGTGCAGAAAGGGTCAAAACGTGTTTTTCAGCAGAAATAAACGTTTCTGCAAGTTTGGTCAACCCCATGTAAGTTATGGGGCAGTAACATCACACTTTTGAAAACGTGTTTTTCAGCCCGAAATAAGCACGTTTTTTCAGACAACTGAATCTCCTTGTAGCAGCAAGGCTCAGAAGAGCCCACACACTCAGCCCTTAACCCCAGTGTACAGAAAGTGTCAAAACGTGTTTTTCAGCAGAAATAAACATGTTTCTGCAAGTTTGGTCAACCCCATGTAAGTTATGGGGCAGTAACATCACACTTTTGAAAACGTGTTTTTCAGCCCGAAATAAACGCGTTTTTTCAGACAACTGAATCTCCTTGTAACAGCAAGGCTTAGAAGAGCCCACACACTCAGCCCTTAACCCCAGTGTGCAGAAAGTGTCAAAACGTGTTTTTCAGCAGAAATAAACATGTTTCTGCAAGTTTGGTCAACCCCATGTAAGTTATGGGGCAGTAACATCACACTTTTGAAAACGTGTTTTTCAGCCCGAAATAAGCGCGTTTTTTCAGACAACTGAATCTCCTTGTAACAGCAAGGCTCAGAAGAGCCCACACACTCAGCCCTTAACCCCAGTGTACAGAAAGTGTCAAAACGTGTTTTTCAGCAGAAATAAACATGTTTCTGCAAGTTTGGTCAACCCCATGTAAGTTATGGGGCAGTAACATCACACTTTTGAAAACGTGTTTTTCAGCCCGAAATAAGCGCGTTTTTTCAGACAACTGAATCTCCTTGTAACAGCAAGGCTCAGAAGAGCCCACACACTCAGCCCTTAACCCCAGTGTGCAGAAAGTGTCAAAACGTGTTTTTTAGCAGAAATAAACATGTTTCTGCAAGTTTGGTCAACCCCATGTAAGTTATGGGGCAGTAACATCACATTTTTCAAAACGTGTTTTTCAGCCCGAAATAAGCGCGTTTTTTCAGACACCTGAATTTCCTTGTAACAGCAAGGCTCAGAAGAGCCCACACACTCAGCCCTTAACCCCAGTGTACAGAAAGTGTCAAAACGTGTTTTTCAGCAGAAATAAACATGTTTCTGCAAGTTTGGTCAACCCCATGTAAGTTATGGGGCAGTAACATCACACTTTTGAAAACGTGTTTTTCAGCCCGAAATAAACGCGTTTTTTCAGACAACTGAATCTCCTTGTAACAGCAAGGCTCAGAAGAGCCCACACACTCAGCCCTTAACCCCAGTGTACAGAAAGTGTCAAAACGTGTTTTTCAGCAGAAATAAACATGTTTCTGCAAGTTTGGTCAACCCCATGTAAGTTATGGGGCAGTAACATCACACTTTTGAAAACGTGTTTTTCAGCCCGAAATAAACGCGTTTTTTCAGACAACTGAATCTCCTTGTAACAGCAAGGCTCAGAAGAGCCCACACACTCAGCCCTTAACCCCAGTGTGCAGAAAGTGTCAAAACGTGTTTTTCAGCAGAAATAAACATGTTTCTGCAAGTTTGGTCAACCCCATGTAAGTTATGGGGCAGTAACATCACATTTTTCAAAACGTGTTTTTCAGCCCGAAATAAGCGCGTTTTTTCAGACACCTGAATTTCCTTGTAACAGCAAGGCTCAGAAGAGCCCACACACTCAGCCCTTAACCCCAGTGTACAGAAAGTGTCAAAACGTGTTTTTCAGCAGAAATAAACATGTTTCTGCAAGTTTGGTCAACCCCATGTAAGTTATGGGGCAGTAACATCACACTTTTGAAAACGTGTTTTTCAGCCCGAAATAAACGCGTTTTTTCAGACAACTGAATCTCCTTGTAACAGGAAGGCTCAGAAGAGCCCACACACTCAGCCCTTAACCCTAGTGTACAGAAAGTGTCAAAACGTGTTTTTCAGCAGAAATAAACATGTTTCTGCAAGTTTGGTCAACCCCATGTAAGTTATGGGGCAGTAACATCACACTTTTCAAAACGTGTTTTTCAGCCCGAAATAAGCGCGTTTTTTCAGACAACTGAATCTCCTTGTAACAGCAAGGCTCAGAAGAGCCCACACACTCAGCCCTTAACCCCAGTGTGCAGAAAGGGTCAAAACGTGTTTTTCAGCAGAAATAAACATGTTTCTGCAAGTTTGGTCAACCCCATGTAAGTTATGGGGCAGTAACATCACACTTTTGAAAACGTGTTTTTCAGCCCGAAATAAGCACGTTTTTTCAGACAACTGAATCTCCTTGTAACAGCAAGGCTCAGAAGAGCCCACACACTCAGCCCTTAACCCCAGTGTACAGAAAGTGTCAAAACGTGTTTTTCAGCAGAAATAAACATGTTTCTGCAAGTTTGGTCAACCCCATGTAAGTTATGGGGCAGTAACATCACACGTTTCAAAACGTGTTTTTCAGCCCGAAATAAGGGCATTTTTTCAGACAACTGAATCTCCTTGTAACAGCAAGGCTCAGAAGAGCCCACACACTCAGCCCTTAACCCCAGTGTGCAGAAAGGGTCAAAACGTGTTTTTCAGCAGAAATAAACATGTTTCTGCAAGTTTGGTCAACCCCATGTAAGTTATGGGGCAGTAACATCACACTTTTGAAAACGTGTTTTTCAGCCCGAAATAAGCACGTTTTTTCAGACAACTGAATCTCCTTGTAACAGCAAGGCTCAGAAGAGCCCACACACTCAGCCCTTAACCCCAGTGTACAGAAAGTGTCAAAACGTGTTTTTCAGCAGAAATAAACATGTTTCTGCAAGTTTGGTCAACCCCATGTAAGTTATGGGGCAGTAACATCACATTTTTCAAAACGTGTTTTTCAGCCCGAAATAAGCGCGTTTTTTCAGACACCTGAATTTCCTTGTAACAGCAAGGCTCAGAAGAGCCCACACACTCAGCCCTTAACCCCAGTGTACAGAAAGTGTCAAAACGTGTTTTTCAGCAGAAATAAACATGTTTCTGCAAGTTTGGTCAACCCCATGTAAGTTATGGGGCAGTAACATCACACTTTTGAAAACGTGTTTTTCAGCCCGAAATAAACGCGTTTTTTCAGACAACTGAATCTCCTTGTAACAGGAAGGCTCAGAAGAGCCCACACACTCAGCCCTTAACCCCAGTGTACAGAAAGTGTCAAAACGTGTTTTTCAGCAGAAATAAACATGTTTCTGCAAGTTTGGTCAACCCCATGTAAGTTATGGGGCAGTAACATCACACTTTTCAAAACGTGTTTTTCAGCCCGAAATAAGCGCGTTTTTTCAGACAACTGAATCTCCTTGTAACAGCAAGGCTCAGAAGAGCCCACACACTCAGCCCTTAACCCCAGTGTGCAGAAAGGGTCAAAACGTGTTTTTCAGCAGAAATAAACATGTTTCTGCAAGTTTGGTCAACCCCATGTAAGTTATGGGGCAGTAACATCACACTTTTGAAAACGTGTTTTTCAGCCCGAAATAAGCACGTTTTTTCAGACAACTGAATCTCCTTGTAACAGCAAGGCTCAGAAGAGCCCACACACTCAGCCCTTAACCCCAGTGTACAGAAAGTGTCAAAACGTGTTTTTCAGCAGAAATAAACATGTTTCTGCAAGTTTGGTCAACCCCATGTAAGTTATGGGGCAGTAACATCACACGTTTCAAAACGTGTTTTTCAGCCCGAAATAAGGGCATTTTTTCAGACAACTGAATCTCCTTGTAACAGCAAGGCTCAGAAGAGCCCACACACTCAGCCCTTAACCCCAGTGTGCAGAAAGTGTCAAAACGTGTTTTTCAGCAGAAATAAACATGTTTCTGCAAGTTTGGTCAACCCCATGTAAGTTATGGGGCAGTAACATCACATTTTTCAAAACGTGTTTTTCAGCCCGAAATAAGCGCGTTTTTTCAGACACCTGAATTTCCTTGTAACAGCAAGGCTCAGAAGAGCCCACACACTCAGCCCTTAACCCCAGTGTACAGAAAGTGTCAAAACGTGTTTTTCAGCAGAAATAAACATGTTTCTGCAAGTTTGGTCAACCCCATGTAAGTTATGGGGCAGTAACATCACATTTTTCAAAACGTGTTTTTCAGCCCGAAATAAGCGCGTTTTTTCAGACACCTGAATTTCCTTGTAACAGCAAGGCTCAGAAGAGCCCACACACTCAGCCCTTAACCCCAGTGTACAGAAAGTGTCAAAACGTGTTTTTCAGCAGAAATAAACATGTTTCTGCAAGTTTGGTCAACCCCATGTAAGTTATGGGGCAGTAACATCACACTTTTGAAAACGTGTTTTTCAGCCCGAAATAAACGCGTTTTTTCAGACAACTGAATCTCCTTGTAACAGCAAGGCTCAGAAGAGCCCACACACTCAGCCCTTAACCCCAGTGTACAGAAAGTGTCAAAACGTGTTTTTCAGCAGAAATAAACATGTTTCTGCAAGTTTGGTCAACCCCATGTAAGTTATGGGGCAGTAACATCACACTTTTGAAAACGTGTTTTTCAGCCCGAAATAAACGCGTTTTTTCAGACAACTGAATCTCCTTGTAACAGCAAGGCTCAGAAGAGCCCACACACTCAGCCCTTAACCCCAGTGTGCAGAAAGTGTCAAAACGTGTTTTTCAGCAGAAATAAACATGTTTCTGCAAGTTTGGTCAACCCCATGTAAGTTATGGGGCAGTAACATCACATTTTTCAAAACGTGTTTTTCAGCCCGAAATAAGCGCGTTTTTTCAGACACCTGAATTTCCTTGTAACAGCAAGGCTCAGAAGAGCCCACACACTCAGCCCTTAACCCCAGTGTACAGAAAGTGTCAAAACGTGTTTTTCAGCAGAAATAAACATGTTTCTGCAAGTTTGGTCAACCCCATGTAAGTTATGGGGCAGTAACATCACACTTTTGAAAACGTGTTTTTCAGCCCGAAATAAACGCGTTTTTTCAGACAACTGAATCTCCTTGTAACAGGAAGGCTCAGAAGAGCCCACACACTCAGCCCTTAACCCCAGTGTACAGAAAGTGTCAAAACGTGTTTTTCAGCAGAAATAAACATGTTTCTGCAAGTTTGGTCAACCCCATGTAAGTTATGGGGCAGTAACATCACACTTTTCAAAACGTGTTTTTCAGCCCGAAATAAGCGCGTTTTTTCAGACAACTGAATCTCCTTGTAACAGCAAGGCTCAGAAGAGCCCACACACTCAGCCCTTAACCCCAGTGTGCAGAAAGGGTCAAAACGTGTTTTTCAGCAGAAATAAACATGTTTCTGCAAGTTTGGTCAACCCCATGTAAGTTATGGGGCAGTAACATCACACTTTTGAAAACGTGTTTTTCAGCCCGAAATAAGCACGTTTTTTCAGACAACTGAATCTCCTTGTAACAGCAAGGCTCAGAAGAGCCCACACACTCAGCCCTTAACCCCAGTGTACAGAAAGTGTCAAAACGTGTTTTTCAGCAGAAATAAACATGTTTCTGCAAGTTTGGTCAACCCCATGTAAGTTATGGGGCAGTAACATCACACGTTTCAAAACGTGTTTTTCAGCCCGAAATAAGGGCGTTTTTTCAGACAACTGAATCTCCTTGTAACAGCAAGGCTCAGAAGAGCCCACACACTCAGCCCTTAACCCCAGTGTGCAGAAAGTGTCAAAACGTGTTTTTCAGCAGAAATAAACATGTTTCTGCAAGTTTGGTCAACCCCATGTAAGTTATGGGGCAGTAACATCACATTTTTCAAAACGTGTTTTTCAGCCGGAAATAAGCGCGTTTTTTCAGACACCTGAATTTCCTTGTAACAGCAAGGCTCAGAAGAGCCCACACACTCAGCCCTTAACCCCAGTGTACAGAAAGTGTCAAAACGTGTTTTTCAGCAGAAATAAACATGTTTCTGCAAGTTTGGTCAACCCCATGTAAGTTATGGGGCAGTAACATCACACTTTTGAAAACGTGTTTTTCAGCCCGAAATAAGCGCGTTTTTTCAGACAACTGAATCTCCTTGTAACAGCAAGGCTCAGAAGAGCCCACACACTCAGCCCTTAACCCCAGTGTACAGAAAGTGTCAAAACGTGTTTTTTAGCAGAAATAAACATGTTTCTGCAAGTTTGGTCAACCCCATGTAAGTTATGGGGCAGTAACATCACATTTTTCAAAACGTGTTTTTCAGCCCGAAATAAGCGCGTTTTTTCAGACACCTGAATTTCCTTGTAACAGCAAGGCTCAGAAGAGCCCACACACTCAGCCCTTAACCCCAGTGTACAGAAAGTGTCAAAACGTGTTTTTCAGCAGAAATAAACATGTTTCTGCAAGTTTGGTCAACCCCATGTAAGTTATGGGGCAGTAACATCACACTTTTGAAAACGTGTTTTTCAGCCCGAAATAAACGCGTTTTTTCAGACAACTGAATCTCCTTGTAACAGCAAGGCTCAGAAGAGCCCACACACTCAGCCCTTAACCCCAGTGTACAGAAAGTGTCAAAACGTGTTTTTCAGCAGAAATAAACATGTTTCTGCAAGTTTGGTCAACCCCATGTAAGTTATGGGGCAGTAACATCACACTTTTGAAAACGTGTTTTTCAGCCCGAAATAAACGCGTTTTTTCAGACAACTGAATCTCCTTGTAACAGCAAGGCTCAGAAGAGCCCACACACTCAGCCCTTAACCCCAGTGTGCAGAAAGTGTCAAAACGTGTTTTTCAGCAGAAATAAACATGTTTCTGCAAGTTTGGTCAACCCCATGTAAGTTATGGGGCAGTAACATCACATTTTTCAAAACGTGTTTTTCAGCCGGAAATAAGCGCGTTTTTTCAGACACCTGAATTTCCTTGTAACAGCAAGGCTCAGAAGAGCCCACACACTCAGCCCTTAACCCCAGTGTACAGAAAGTGTCAAAACGTGTTTTTCAGCAGAAATAAACATGTTTCTGCAAGTTTGGTCAACCCCATGTAAGTTATGGGGCAGTAACATCACACTTTTGAAAACGTGTTTTTCAGCCCGAAATAAACGCGTTTTTTCAGACAACTGAATCTCCTTGTAACAGGAAGGCTCAGAAGAGCCCACACACTCAGCCCTTAACCCCAGTGTACAGAAAGTGTCAAAACGTGTTTTTCAGCAGAAATAAACATGTTTCTGCAAGTTTGGTCAACCCCATGTAAGTTATGGGGCAGTAACATCACACTTTTCAAAACGTGTTTTTCAGCCCGAAATAAGCGCGTTTTTTCAGACAACTGAATCTCCTTGTAACAGCAAGGCTCAGAAGAGCCCACACACTCAGCCCTTAACCCCAGTGTGCAGAAAGGGTCAAAACGTGTTTTTCAGCAGAAATAAACATGTTTCTGCAAGTTTGGTCAACCCCATGTAAGTTATGGGGCAGTAACATCACACTTTTGAAAACGTGTTTTTCAGCCCGAAATAAGCACGTTTTTTCAGACAACTGAATCTCCTTGTAACAGCAAGGCTCAGAAGAGCCCACACACTCAGCCCTTAACCCCAGTGTACAGAAAGTGTCAAAACGTGTTTTTCAGCAGAAATAAACATGTTTCTGCAAGTTTGGTCAACCCCATGTAAGTTATGGGGCAGTAACATCACACGTTTCAAAACGTGTTTTTCAGCCCGAAATAAGGGCATTTTTTCAGACAACTGAATCTCCTTGTAACAGCAAGGCTCAGAAGAGCCCACACACTCAGCCCTTAACCCCAGTGTGCAGAAAGTGTCAAAACGTGTTTTTCAGCAGAAATAAACATGTTTCTGCAAGTTTGGTCAACCCCATGTAAGTTATGGGGCAGTAACATCACATTTTTCAAAACGTGTTTTTCAGCCCGAAATAAGCGCGTTTTTTCAGACACCTGAATTTCCTTGTAACAGCAAGGCTCAGAAGAGCCCACACACTCAGCCCTTAACCCCAGTGTACAGAAAGTGTCAAAACGTGTTTTTCAGCAGAAATAAACATGTTTCTGCAAGTTTGGTCAACCCCATGTAAGTTATGGGGCAGTAACATCACACTTTTGAAAACGTGTTTTTCAGCCCGAAATAAGCGCGTTTTTTCAGACAACTGAATCTCCTTGTAACAGCAAGGCTCAGAAGAGCCCACACACTCAGCCCTTAACCCCAGTGTACAGAAAGTGTCAAAACGTGTTTTTCAGCAGAAATAAACATGTTTCTGCAAGTTTGGTCAACCCCATGTAAGTTATGGGGCAGTAACATCACACTTTTGAAAACGTGTTTTTCAGCCCGAAATAAGCGCGTTTTTTCAGACACCTGAATTTCCTTGTAACAGCAAGGCTCAGAAGAGCCCACACACTCAGCCCTTAACCCCAGTGTACAGAAAGTGTCAAAACGTGTTTTTCAGCAGAAATAAACATGTTTCTGCAAGTTTGGTCAACCCCATGTAAGTTATGGGGCAGTAACATCACATTTTTCAAAACGTGTTTTTCAGCCCGAAATAAGCGCGTTTTTTCAGACACCTGAATTTCCTTGTAACAGCAAGGCTCAGAAGAGCCCACACACTCAGCCCTTAACCCCAGTGTACAGAAAGTGTCAAAACGTGTTTTTCAGCAGAAATAAACATGTTTCTGCAAGTTTGGTCAACCCCATGTAAGTTATGGGGCAGTAACATCACACTTTTGAAAACGTGTTTTTCAGCCCGAAATAAACGCGTTTTTTCAGACAACTGAATCTCCTTGTAACAGCAAGGCTCAGAAGAGCCCACACACTCAGCCCTTAACCCCAGTGTACAGAAAGTGTCAAAACGTGTTTTTCAGCAGAAATAAACATGTTTCTGCAAGTTTGGTCAACCCCATGTAAGTTATGGGGCAGTAACATCACACTTTTGAAAACGTGTTTTTCAGCCCGAAATAAACGCGTTTTTTCAGACAACTGAATCTCCTTGTAACAGCAAGGCTCAGAAGAGCCCACACACTCAGCCCTTAACCCCAGTGTGCAGAAAGTGTCAAAACGTGTTTTTCAGCAGAAATAAACATGTTTCTGCAAGTTTGGTCAACCCCATGTAAGTTATGGGGCAGTAACATCACATTTTTCAAAACGTGTTTTTCAGCCCGAAATAAGCGCGTTTTTTCAGACACCTGAATTTCCTTGTAACAGCAAGGCTCAGAAGAGCCCACACACTCAGCCCTTAACCCCAGTGTACAGAAAGTGTCAAAACGTGTTTTTCAGCAGAAATAAACATGTTTCTGCAAGTTTGGTCAACCCCATGTAAGTTATGGGGCAGTAACATCACACTTTTGAAAACGTGTTTTTCAGCCCGAAATAAACGCGTTTTTTCAGACAACTGAATCTCCTTGTAACAGGAAGGCTCAGAAGAGCCCACACACTCAGCCCTTAACCCCAGTGTACAGAAAGTGTCAAAACGTGTTTTTCAGCAGAAATAAACATGTTTCTGCAAGTTTGGTCAACCCCATGTAAGTTATGGGGCAGTAACATCACACGTTTCAAAACGTGTTTTTCAGCCCGAAATAAGGGCGTTTTTTCAGACAACTGAATCTCCTTGTAACAGCAAGGCTCAGAAGAGCCCACACACTCAGCCCTTAACCCCAGTGTGCAGAAAGTGTCAAAACGTGTTTTTCAGCAGAAATAAACATGTTTCTGCAAGTTTGGTCAACCCCATGTAAGTTATGGGGCAGTAACATCACATTTTTCAAAACGTGTTTTTCAGCCGGAAATAAGCGCGTTTTTTCAGACACCTGAATTTCCTTGTAACAGCAAGGCTCAGAAGAGCCCACACACTCAGCCCTTAACCCCAGTGTACAGAAAGTGTCAAAACGTGTTTTTCAGCAGAAATAAACATGTTTCTGCAAGTTTGGTCAACCCCATGTAAGTTATGGGGCAGTAACATCACACTTTTGAAAACGTGTTTTTCAGCCCGAAATAAACGCGTTTTTTCAGACAACTGAATCTCCTTGTAACAGCAAGGCTCAGAAGAGCCCACACACTCAGCCCTTAACCCCAGTGTACAGAAAGTGTCAAAACGTGTTTTTCAGCAGAAATAAACATGTTTCTGCAAGTTTGGTCAACCCCATGTAAGTTATGGGGCAGTAACATCACACTTTTGAAAACGTGTTTTTCAGCCCGAAATAAACGCGTTTTTTCAGACAACTGAATCTCCTTGTAACAGCAAGGCTCAGAAGAGCCCACACACTCAGCCCTTAACCCCAGTGTGCAGAAAGTGTCAAAACGTGTTTTTCAGCAGAAATAAACATGTTTCTGCAAGTTTGGTCAACCCCATGTAAGTTATGGGGCAGTAACATCACATTTTTCAAAACGTGTTTTTCAGCCCGAAATAAGCGCGTTTTTTCAGACACCTGAATTTCCTTGTAACAGCAAGGCTCAGAAGAGCCCACACACTCAGCCCTTAACCCCAGTGTACAGAAAGTGTCAAAACGTGTTTTTCAGCAGAAATAAACATGTTTCTGCAAGTTTGGTCAACCCCATGTAAGTTATGGGGCAGTAACATCACACTTTTGAAAACGTGTTTTTCAGCCCGAAATAAACGCGTTTTTTCAGACAACTGAATCTCCTTGTAACAGGAAGGCTCAGAAGAGCCCACACACTCAGCCCTTAACCCCAGTGTACAGAAAGTGTCAAAACGTGTTTTTCAGCAGAAATAAACATGTTTCTGCAAGTTTGGTCAACCCCATGTAAGTTATGGGGCAGTAACATCACACTTTTCAAAACGTGTTTTTCAGCCCGAAATAAGCGCGTTTTTTCAGACAACTGAATCTCCTTGTAACAGCAAGGCTCAGAAGAGCCCACACACTCAGCCCTTAACCCCAGTGTGCAGAAAGGGTCAAAACGTGTTTTTCAGCAGAAATAAACATGTTTCTGCAAGTTTGGTCAACCCCATGTAAGTTATGGGGCAGTAACATCACACTTTTGAAAACGTGTTTTTCAGCCCGAAATAAGCACGTTTTTTCAGACAACTGAATCTCCTTGTAACTGCAAGGCTCAGAAGAGCCCACACACTCAGCCCTTAACCCCAGTGTACAGAAAGTGTCAAAACGTGTTTTTCAGCAGAAATAAACATGTTTCTGCAAGTTTGGTCAACCCCATGTAAGTTATGGGGCAGTAACATCACACGTTTCAAAACGTGTTTTTCAGCCCGAAATAAGGGCGTTTTTTCAGACAACTGAATCTCCTTGTAACAGCAAGGCTCAGAAGAGCCCACACACTCAGCCCTTAACCCCAGTGTGCAGAAAGTGTCAAAACGTGTTTTTCAGCAGAAATAAACATGTTTCTGCAAGTTTGGTCAACCCCATGTAAGTTATGGGGCAGTAACATCACATTTTTCAAAACGTGTTTTTCAGCCGGAAATAAGCGCGTTTTTTCAGACACCTGAATTTCCTTGTAACAGCAAGGCTCAGAAGAGCCCACACACTCAGCCCTTAACCCCAGTGTACAGAAAGTGTCAAAACATGTTTTTCAGCCCGAAATAAACGCGTTTTTTCAGACAACTGAATCTCCTTGTAACAGCAAGGCTCAGAAGAGCCCACACACTCAGCCCTTAACCCCAGTGTACAGAAAGTGTCAAAACGTGTTTTTCAGCAGAAATAAACATGTTTCTGCAAGTTTGGTCAACCCCATGTAAGTTATGGGGCAGTAACATCACACTTTTGAAAACGTGTTTTTCAGCCCGAAATAAACGCGTTTTTTCAGACAACTGAATCTCCTTGTAACAGCAAGGCTCAGAAGAGCCCACACACTCAGCCCTTAACCCCAGTGTGCAGAAAGTGTCAAAACGTGTTTTTCAGCAGAAATAAACATGTTTCTGCAAGTTTGGTCAACCCCATGTAATTTATGGGGCAGTAACATCACATTTTTCAAAACGTGTTTTTCAGCCCGAAATAAGCGCGTTTTTTCAGACACCTGAATTTCCTTGTAACAGCAAGGCTCAGAAGAGCCCACACACTCAGCCCTTAACCCCAGTGTACAGAAAGTGTCAAAACGTGTTTTTCAGCAGAAATAAACATGTTTCTGCAAGTTTGGTCAACCCCATGTAAGTTATGGGGCAGTAACATCACACTTTTGAAAACGTGTTTTTCAGCCCGAAATAAACGCGTTTTTTCAGACAACTGAATCTCCTTGTAACAGGAAGGCTCAGAAGAGCCCACACACTCAGCCCTTAACCCCAGTGTACAGAAAGTGTCAAAACGTGTTTTTCAGCAGAAATAAACATGTTTCTGCAAGTTTGGTCAACCCCATGTAAGTTATGGGGCAGTAACATCACACTTTTCAAAACGTGTTTTTCAGCCCGAAATAAGCGCGTTTTTTCAGACAACTGAATCTCCTTGTAACAGCAAGGCTCAGAAGAGCCCACACACTCAGCCCTTAACCCCAGTGTGCAGAAAGGGTCAAAACGTGTTTTTCAGCAGAAATAAACATGTTTCTGCAAGTTTGGTCAACCCCATGTAAGTTATGGGGCAGTAACATCACACTTTTGAAAACGTGTTTTTCAGCCCGAAATAAGCACGTTTTTTCAGACAACTGAATCTCCTTGTAACAGCAAGGCTCAGAAGAGCCCACACACTCAGCCCTTAACCCCAGTGTACAGAAAGTGTCAAAACGTGTTTTTCAGCAGAAATAAACATGTTTCTGCAAGTTTGGTCAACCCCATGTAAGTTATGGGGCAGTAACATCACACGTTTCAAAACGTGTTTTTCAGCCCGAAATAAGGGCGTTTTTTCAGACAACTGAATCTCCTTGTAACAGCAAGGCTCAGAAGAGCCCACACACTCAGCCCTTAACCCCAGTGTACAGAAAGTGTCAAAACGTGTTTTTCAGCAGAAATAAACATGTTTCTGCAAGTTTGGTCAACCCCATGTAAGTTATGGGGCAGTAACATCACACTTTTGAAAACGTGTTTTTCAGCCCGAAATAAACGCGTTTTTTCAGACAACTGAATCTCCTTGTAACAGGAAGGCTCAGAAGAGCCCACACACTCAGCCCTTAACCCCAGTGTACAGAAAGTGTCAAAACGTGTTTTTCAGCAGAAATAAACATGTTTCTGCAAGTTTGGTCAACCCCATGTAAGTTATGGGGCAGTAACATCACACTTTTCAAAACGTGTTTTTCAGCCCGAAATAAGCGCGTTTTTTCAGACAACTGAATCTCCTTGTAACAGCAAGGCTCAGAAGAGCCCACACACTCAGCCCTTAACCCCAGTGTGCAGAAAGGGTCAAAACGTGTTTTTCAGCAGAAATAAACATGTTTCTGCAAGTTTGGTCAACCCCATGTAAGTTATGGGGCAGTAACATCACACTTTTGAAAACGTGTTTTTCAGCCCGAAATAAGCACGTTTTTTCAGACAACTGAATCTCCTTGTAACAGCAAGGCTCAGAAGAGCCCACACACTCAGCCCTTAACCCCAGTGTACAGAAAGTGTCAAAACGTGTTTTTCAGCAGAAATAAACATGTTTCTGCAAGTTTGGTCAACCCCATGTAAGTTATGGGGCAGTAACATCACACGTTTCAAAACGTGTTTTTCAGCCCGAAATAAGGGCGTTTTTTCAGACAACTGAATCTCCTTGTAACAGCAAGGCTCAGAAGAGCCCACACACTCAGCCCTTAACCCCAGTGTGCAGAAAGTGTCAAAACGTGTTTTTCAGCAGAAATAAACATGTTTCTGCAAGTTTGGTCAACCCCATGTAAGTTATGGGGCAGTAACATCACATTTTTCAAAACGTGTTTTTCAGCCGGAAATAAGCGCGTTTTTTCAGACACCTGAATTTCCTTGTAACAGCAAGGCTCAGAAGAGCCCACACACTCAGCCCTTAACCCCAGTGTACAGAAAGTGTCAAAACGTGTTTTTCAGCAGAAATAAACATGTTTCTGCAAGTTTGGTCAACCCCATGTAAGTTATGGGGCAGTAACATCACACTTTTGAAAACGTGTTTTTCAGCCCGAAATAAGCGCGTTTTTTCAGACAACTGAATCTCCTTGTAACAGCAAGGCTCAGAAGAGCCCACACACTCAGCCCTTAACCCCAGTGTACAGAAAGTGTCAAAACGTGTTTTTTAGCAGAAATAAACATGTTTCTGCAAGTTTGGTCAACCCCATGTAAGTTATGGGGCAGTAACATCACATTTTTCAAAACGTGTTTTTCAGCCCGAAATAAGCGCGTTTTTTCAGACACCTGAATTTCCTTGTAACAGCAAGGCTCAGAAGAGCCCACACACTCAGCCCTTAACCCCAGTGTACAGAAAGTGTCAAAACGTGTTTTTCAGCAGAAATAAACATGTTTCTGCAAGTTTGGTCAACCCCATGTAAGTTATGGGGCAGTAACATCACACTTTTGAAAACGTGTTTTTCAGCCCGAAATAAACGCGTTTTTTCAGACAACTGAATCTCCTTGTAACAGCAAGGCTCAGAAGAGCCCACACACTCAGCCCTTAACCCCAGTGTACAGAAAGTGTCAAAACGTGTTTTTCAGCAGAAATAAACATGTTTCTGCAAGTTTGGTCAACCACATGTAAGTTATGGGGCAGTAACATCACACTTTTGAAAACGTGTTTTTCAGCCCGAAATAAACGCGTTTTTTCAGACAACTGAATCTCCTTGTAACAGCAAGGCTCAGAAGAGCCCACACACTCAGCCCTTAACCCCAGTGTGCAGAAAGTGTCAAAACGTGTTTTTCAGCAGAAATAAACATGTTTCTGCAAGTTTGGTCAACCCCATGTAAGTTATGGGGCAGTAACATCACATTTTTCAAAACGTGTTTTTCAGCCCGAAATAAGCGCGTTTTTTCAGACACCTGAATTTCCTTGTAACAGCAAGGCTCAGAAGAGCCCACACACTCAGCCCTTAACCCCAGTGTACAGAAAGTGTCAAAACGTGTTTTTCAGCAGAAATAAACATGTTTCTGCAAGTTTGGTCAACCCCATGTAAGTTATGGGGCAGTAACATCACACTTTTGAAAACGTGTTTTTCAGCCCGAAATAAACGCGTTTTTTCAGACAACTGAATCTCCTTGTAACAGGAAGGCTCAGAAGAGCCCACACACTCAGCCCTTAACCCCAGTGTACAGAAAGTGTCAAAACGTGTTTTTCAGCAGAAATAAACATGTTTCTGCAAGTTTGGTCAACCCCATGTAAGTTATGGGGCAGTAACATCACACTTTTCAAAACGTGTTTTTCAGCCCGAAATAAGCGCGTTTTTTCAGACAACTGAATCTCCTTGTAACAGCAAGGCTCAGAAGAGCCCACACACTCAGCCCTTAACCCCAGTGTGCAGAAAGGGTCAAAACGTGTTTTTCAGCAGAAATAAACATGTTTCTGCAAGTTTGGTCAACCCCATGTAAGTTATGGGGCAGTAACATCACACTTTTGAAAACGTGTTTTTCAGCCCGAAATAAGCACGTTTTTTCAGACAACTGAATCTCCTTGTAACAGCAAGGCTCAGAAGAGCCCACACACTCAGCCCTTAACCCCAGTGTACAGAAAGTGTCAAAACGTGTTTTTCAGCAGAAATAAACATGTTTCTGCAAGTTTGGTCAACCCCATGTAAGTTATGGGGCAGTAACATCACACGTTTCAAAACGTGTTTTTCAGCCCGAAATAAGGGCATTTTTTCAGACAACTGAATCTCCTTGTAACAGCAAGGCTCAGAAGAGCCCACACACTCAGCCCTTAACCCCAGTGTGCAGAAAGTGTCAAAACGTGTTTTTCAGCAGAAATAAACATGTTTCTGCAAGTTTGGTCAACCCCATGTAAGTTATGGGGCAGTAACATCACACGTTTCAAAACGTGTTTTTCAGCCCGAAATAAGGGCGTTTTTTCAGACAACTGAATCTCCTTGTAACAGCAAGGCTCAGAAGAGCCCACACACTCAGCCCTTAACCCCAGTGTACAGAAAGTGTCAAAACGTGTTTTTCAGCAGAAATAAACATGTTTCTGCAAGTTTGGTCAACCCCATGTAAGTTATGGGGCAGTAACATCACACTTTTGAAAACGTGTTTTTCAGCCCGAAATAAACGCGTTTTTTCAGACAACTGAATCTCCTTGTAACAGGAAGGCTCAGAAGAGCCCACACACTCAGCCCTTAACCCCAGTGTACAGAAAGTGTCAAAACGTGTTTTTCAGCAGAAATAAACATGTTTCTGCAAGTTTGGTCAACCCCATGTAAGTTATGGGGCAGTAACATCACACTTTTCAAAACGTGTTTTTCAGCCCGAAATAAGCGCGTTTTTTCAGACAACTGAATCTCCTTGTAACAGCAAGGCTCAGAAGAGCCCACACACTCAGCCCTTAACCCCAGTGTGCAGAAAGGGTCAAAACGTGTTTTTCAGCAGAAATAAACATGTTTCTGCAAGTTTGGTCAACCCCATGTAAGTTATGGGGCAGTAACATCACACTTTTGAAAACGTGTTTTTCAGCCCGAAATAAGCACGTTTTTTCAGACAACTGAATCTCCTTGTAACAGCAAGGCTCAGAAGAGCCCACACACTCAGCCCTTAACCCCAGTGTACAGAAAGTGTCAAAACGTGTTTTTCAGCAGAAATAAACATGTTTCTGCAAGTTTGGTCAACCCCATGTAAGTTATGGGGCAGTAACATCACACGTTTCAAAACGTGTTTTTCAGCCCGAAATAAGGGCGTTTTTTCAGACAACTGAATCTCCTTGTAACAGCAAGGCTCAGAAGAGCCCACACACTCAGCCCTTAACCCCAGTGTGCAGAAAGTGTCAAAACGTGTTTTTCAGCAGAAATAAACATGTTTCTGCAAGTTTGGTCAACCCCATGTAAGTTATGGGGCAGTAACATCACATTTTTCAAAACGTGTTTTTCAGCCGGAAATAAGCGCGTTTTTTCAGACACCTGAATTTCCTTGTAACAGCAAGGCTCAGAAGAGCCCACACACTCAGCCCTTAACCCCAGTGTACAGAAAGTGTCAAAACGTGTTTTTCAGCAGAAATAAACATGTTTCTGCAAGTTTGGTCAACCCCATGTAAGTTATGGGGCAGTAACATCACACTTTTGAAAACGTGTTTTTCAGCCCGAAATAAGCGCGTTTTTTCAGACAACTGAATCTCCTTGTAACAGCAAGGCTCAGAAGAGCCCACACACTCAGCCCTTAACCCCAGTGTACAGAAAGTGTCAAAACGTGTTTTTTAGCAGAAATAAACATGTTTCTGCAAGTTTGGTCAACCCCATGTAAGTTATGGGGCAGTAACATCACATTTTTCAAAACGTGTTTTTCAGCCCGAAATAAGCGCGTTTTTTCAGACACCTGAATTTCCTTGTAACAGCAAGGCTCAGAAGAGCCCACACACTCAGCCCTTAACCCCAGTGTACAGAAAGTGTCAAAACGTGTTTTTCAGCAGAAATAAACATGTTTCTGCAAGTTTGGTCAACCCCATGTAAGTTATGGGGCAGTAACATCACACTTTTGAAAACGTGTTTTTCAGCCCGAAATAAACGCGTTTTTTCAGACAACTGAATCTCCTTGTAACAGCAAGGCTCAGAAGAGCCCACACACTCAGCCCTTAACCCCAGTGTACAGAAAGTGTCAAAACGTGTTTTTCAGCAGAAATAAACATGTTTCTGCAAGTTTGGTCAACCACATGTAAGTTATGGGGCAGTAACATCACACTTTTGAAAACGTGTTTTTCAGCCCGAAATAAACGCGTTTTTTCAGACAACTGAATCTCCTTGTAACAGCAAGGCTCAGAAGAGCCCACACACTCAGCCCTTAACCCCAGTGTGCAGAAAGTGTCAAAACGTGTTTTTCAGCAGAAATAAACATGTTTCTGCAAGTTTGGTCAACCCCATGTAAGTTATGGGGCAGTAACATCACATTTTTCAAAACGTGTTTTTCAGCCCGAAATAAGCGCGTTTTTTCAGACACCTGAATTTCCTTGTAACAGCAAGGCTCAGAAGAGCCCACACACTCAGCCCTTAACCCCAGTGTACAGAAAGTGTCAAAACGTGTTTTTCAGCAGAAATAAACATGTTTCTGCAAGTTTGGTCAACCCCATGTAAGTTATGGGGCAGTAACATCACACTTTTGAAAACGTGTTTTTCAGCCCGAAATAAGCGCGTTTTTTCAGACAACTGAATCTCCTTGTAACAGCAAGGCTCAGAAGAGCCCACACACTCAGCCCTTAACCCCAGTGTACAGAAAGTGTCAAAACGTGTTTTTCAGCAGAAATAAACATGTTTCTGCAAGTTTGGTCAACCCCATGTAAGTTATGGGGCAGTAACATCACACTTTTCAAAACGTGTTTTTCAGCCCGAAATAAGCGCGTTTTTTCAGACAACTGAATCTCCTTGTAACAGCAAGGCTCAGAAGAGCCCACACACTCAGCCCTTAACCCCAGTGTGCAGAAAGGGTCAAAACGTGTTTTTCAGCAGAAATAAACATGTTTCTGCAAGTTTGGTCAACCCCATGTAAGTTATGGGGCAGTAACATCACACTTTTGAAAACGTGTTTTTCAGCCCGAAATAAGCACGTTTTTTCAGACAACTGAATCTCCTTGTAACAGCAAGGCTCAGAAGAGCCCACACACTCAGCCCTTAACCCCAGTGTACAGAAAGTGTCAAAACGTGTTTTTCAGCAGAAATAAACATGTTTCTGCAAGTTTGGTCAACCCCATGTAAGTTATGGGGCAGTAACATCACACGTTTCAAAACGTGTTTTTCAGCCCGAAATAAGGGCATTTTTTCAGACAACTGAATCTCCTTGTAACAGCAAGGCTCAGAAGAGCCCACACACTCAGCCCTTAACCCCAGTGTGCAGAAAGTGTCAAAACGTGTTTTTCAGCAGAAATAAACATGTTTCTGCAAGTTTGGTCAACCCCATGTAAGTTATGGGGCAGTAACATCACATTTTTCAAAACGTGTTTTTCAGCCCGAAATAAGCGCGTTTTTTCAGACACCTGAATTTCCTTGTAACAGCAAGGCTCAGAAGAGCCCACACACTCAGCCCTTAACCCCAGTGTACAGAAAGTGTCAAAACGTGTTTTTCAGCAGAAATAAACATGTTTCTGCAAGTTTGGTCAACCCCATGTAAGTTATGGGGCAGTAACATCACACTTTTGAAAACGTGTTTTTCAGCCCGAAATAAGCGCGTTTTTTCAGACAACTGAATCTCCTTGTAACAGCAAGGCTCAGAAGAGCCCACACACTCAGCCCTTAACCCCAGTGTACAGAAAGTGTCAAAACGTGTTTTTCAGCAGAAATAAACATGTTTCTGCAAGTTTGGTCAACCCCATGTAAGTTATGGGGCAGTAACATCACACTTTTGAAAACGTGTTTTTCAGCCCGAAATAAGCGCGTTTTTTCAGACAACTGAATCTCCTTGTAACAGCAAGGCTCAGAAGAGCCCACACACTCAGCCCTTAACCCCAGTGTGCAGAAAGTGTCAAAACGTGTTTTTCAGCAGAAATAAACATGTTTCTGCAAGTTTGGTCAACCCCATGTAAGTCATGGGGCAGTAACATCACATTTTTCAAAACGTGTTTTTCAGCCCGAAATAAGCGCGTTTTTTCAGACACCTGAATTTCCTTGTAACAGCAAGGCTCAGAAGAGCCCACACACTCAGCCCTTAACCCCAGTGTACAGAAAGTGTCAAAACGTGTTTTTCAGCAGAAATAAACATGTTTCTGCAAGTTTGGTCAACCCCATGTAAGTTATGGGGCAGTAACATCACATTTTTCAAAACGTGTTTTTCAGCCCGAAATAAGCGCGTTTTTTCAGACACCTGAATTTCCTTGTAACAGCAAGGCTCAGAAGAGCCCACACACTCAGCCCTTAACCCCAGTGTACAGAAAGTGTCAAAACGTGTTTTTCAGCAGAAATAAACATGTTTCTGCAAGTTTGGTCAACCCCATGTAAGTTATGGGGCAGTAACATCACACTTTTGAAAACGTGTTTTTCAGCCCGAAATAAACGCGTTTTTTCAGACAACTGAATCTCCTTGTAACAGCAAGGCTCAGAAGAGCCCACACACTCAGCCCTTAACCCCAGTGTACAGAAAGTGTCAAAACGTGTTTTTCAGCAGAAATAAACATGTTTCTGCAAGTTTGGTCAACCCCATGTAAGTTATGGGGCAGTAACATCACACTTTTGAAAACGTGTTTTTCAGCCCGAAATAAACGCGTTTTTTCAGACAACTGAATCTCCTTGTAACAGCAAGGCTCAGAAGAGCCCACACACTCAGCCCTTAACCCCAGTGTGCAGAAAGGGTCAAAACGTGTTTTTCAGCAGAAATAAACATGTTTCTGCAAGTTTGGTCAACCCCATGTAAGTTATGGGGCAGTAACATCACATTTTTCAAAACGTGTTTTTCAGCCCGAAATAAGCGCGTTTTTTCAGACACCTGAATTTCCTTGTAACAGCAAGGCTCAGAAGAGCCCACACACTCAGCCCTTAACCCCAGTGTACAGAAAGTGTCAAAACGTGTTTTTCAGCAGAAATAAACATGTTTCTGCAAGTTTGGTCAACCCCATGTAAGTTATGGGGCAGTAACATCACACTTTTGAAAACGTGTTTTTCAGCCCGAAATAAACGCGTTTTTTCAGACAACTGAATCTCCTTGTAACAGGAAGGCTCAGAAGAGCCCACACACTCAGCCCTTAACCCCAGTGTACAGAAAGTGTCAAAACGTGTTTTTCAGCAGAAATAAACATGTTTCTGCAAGTTTGGTCAACCCCATGTAAGTTATGGGGCAGTAACATCACACTTTTGAAAACGTGTTTTTCAGCCCGAAATAAACGCGTTTTTTCAGACAACTGAATCTCCTTGTAACAGCAAGGCTCAGAAGAGCCCACACACTCAGCCCTTAACCCCAGTGTACAGAAAGTGTCAAAACGTGTTTTTCAGCAGAAATAAACATGTTTCTGCAAGTTTGGTCAACCCCATGTAAGTTATGGGGCAGTAACATCACACTTTTGAAAACGTGTTTTTCAGCCCGAAATAAACGCGTTTTTTCAGACAACTGAATCTCCTTGTAACAGCAAGGCTCAGAAGAGCCCACACACTCAGCCCTTAACCCCAGTGTACAGAAAGTGTCAAAACGTGTTTTTCAGCAGAAATAAACATGTTTCTGCAAGTTTGGTCAACCCCATGTAAGTTATGGGGCAGTAACATCACACTTTTGAAAACGTGTTTTTCAGCCCGAAATAAACGCGTTTTTTCAGACAACTGAATCTCCTTGTAACAGCAAGGCTCAGAAGAGCCCACACACTCAGCCCTTAACCCCAGTGTACAGAAAGTGTCAAAACGTGTTTTTCAGCAGAAATAAACATGTTTCTGCAAGTTTGGTCAACCCCATGTAAGTTATGGGGCAGTAACATCACACTTTTGAAAACGTGTTTTTCAGCCCGAAATAAACGCGTTTTTTCAGACAACTGAATCTCCTTGTAACAGCAAGGCTCAGAAGAGCCCACACACTCAGCCCTTAACCCCAGTGTGCAGAAAGGGTCAAAACGTGTTTTTCAGCAGAAATAAACATGTTTCTGCAAGTTTGGTCAACCCCATGTAAGTTATGGGGCAGTAACATCACATTTTTCAAAACGTGTTTTTCAGCCCGAAATAAGCGCGTTTTTTCAGACACCTGAATTTCCTTGTAACAGCAAGGCTCAGAAGAGCCCACACACTCAGCCCTTAACCCCAGTGTACAGAAAGTGTCAAAACGTGTTTTTCAGCAGAAATAAACATGTTTCTGCAAGTTTGGTCAACCCCATGTAAGTTATGGGGCAGTAACATCACACTTTTGAAAACGTGTTTTTCAGCCCGAAATAAACGCGTTTTTTCAGACAACTGAATCTCCTTGTAACAGGAAGGCTCAGAAGAGCCCACACACTCAGCCCTTAACCCCAGTGTACAGAAAGTGTCAAAACGTGTTTTTCAGCAGAAATAAACATGTTTCTGCAAGTTTGGTCAACCCCATGTAAGTTATGGGGCAGTAACATCACACTTTTCAAAACGTGTTTTTCAGCCCGAAATAAGCGCGTTTTTTCAGACAACTGAATCTCCTTGTAACAGCAAGGCTCAGAAGAGCCCACACACTCAGCCCTTAACCCCAGTGTGCAGAAAGGGTCAAAACGTGTTTTTCAGCAGAAATAAACATGTTTCTGCAAGTTTGGTCAACCCCATGTAAGTTATGGGGCAGTAACATCACACTTTTGAAAACGTGTTTTTCAGCCCGAAATAAGCACGTTTTTTCAGACAACTGAATCTCCTTGTAACAGCAAGGCTCAGAAGAGCCCACACACTCAGCCCTTAACCCCAGTGTACAGAAAGTGTCAAAACGTGTTTTTCAGCAGAAATAAACATGTTTCTGCAAGTTTGGTCAACCCCATGTAAGTTATGGGGCAGTAACATCACACGTTTCAAAACGTGTTTTTCAGCCCGAAATAAGGGCATTTTTTCAGACAACTGAATCTCCTTGTAACAGCAAGGCTCAGAAGAGCCCACACACTCAGCCCTTAACCCCAGTGTGCAGAAAGTGTCAAAACGTGTTTTTCAGCAGAAATAAACATGTTTCTGCAAGTTTGGTCAACCCCATGTAAGTTATGGGGCAGTAACATCACACGTTTCAAAACGTGTTTTTCAGCCCGAAATAAGGGCGTTTTTTCAGACAACTGAATCTCCTTGTAACAGCAAGGCTCAGAAGAGCCCACACACTCAGCCCTTAACCCCAGTGTACAGAAAGTGTCAAAACGTGTTTTTCAGCAGAAATAAACATGTTTCTGCAAGTTTGGTCAACCCCATGTAAGTTATGGGGCAGTAACATCACACTTTTGAAAACGTGTTTTTCAGCCCGAAATAAACGCGTTTTTTCAGACAACTGAATCTCCTTGTAACAGGAAGGCTCAGAAGAGCCCACACACTCAGCCCTTAACCCCAGTGTACAGAAAGTGTCAAAACGTGTTTTTCAGCAGAAATAAACATGTTTCTGCAAGTTTGGTCAACCCCATGTAAGTTATGGGGCAGTAACATCACACTTTTCAAAACGTGTTTTTCAGCCCGAAATAAGCGCGTTTTTTCAGACAACTGAATCTCCTTGTAACAGCAAGGCTCAGAAGAGCCCACACACTCAGCCCTTAACCCCAGTGTGCAGAAAGGGTCAAAACGTGTTTTTCAGCAGAAATAAACATGTTTCTGCAAGTTTGGTCAACCCCATGTAAGTTATGGGGCAGTAACATCACACTTTTGAAAACGTGTTTTTCAGCCCGAAATAAGCACGTTTTTTCAGACAACTGAATCTCCTTGTAACAGCAAGGCTCAGAAGAGCCCACACACTCAGCCCTTAACCCCAGTGTACAGAAAGTGTCAAAACGTGTTTTTCAGCAGAAATAAACATGTTTCTGCAAGTTTGGTCAACCCCATGTAAGTTATGGGGCAGTAACATCACACGTTTCAAAACGTGTTTTTCAGCCCGAAATAAGGGCGTTTTTTCAGACAACTGAATCTCCTTGTAACAGCAAGGCTCAGAAGAGCCCACACACTCAGCCCTTAACCCCAGTGTGCAGAAAGTGTCAAAACGTGTTTTTCAGCAGAAATAAACATGTTTCTGCAAGTTTGGTCAACCCCATGTAAGTTATGGGGCAGTAACATCACATTTTTCAAAACGTGTTTTTCAGCCGGAAATAAGCGCGTTTTTTCAGACACCTGAATTTCCTTGTAACAGCAAGGCTCAGAAGAGCCCACACACTCAGCCCTTAACCCCAGTGTACAGAAAGTGTCAAAACGTGTTTTTCAGCAGAAATAAACATGTTTCTGCAAGTTTGGTCAACCCCATGTAAGTTATGGGGCAGTAACATCACACTTTTGAAAACGTGTTTTTCAGCCCGAAATAAGCGCGTTTTTTCAGACAACTGAATCTCCTTGTAACAGCAAGGCTCAGAAGAGCCCACACACTCAGCCCTTAACCCCAGTGTACAGAAAGTGTCAAAACGTGTTTTTTAGCAGAAATAAACATGTTTCTGCAAGTTTGGTCAACCCCATGTAAGTTATGGGGCAGTAACATCACATTTTTCAAAACGTGTTTTTCAGCCCGAAATAAGCGCGTTTTTTCAGACACCTGAATTTCCTTGTAACAGCAAGGCTCAGAAGAGCCCACACACTCAGCCCTTAACCCCAGTGTACAGAAAGTGTCAAAACGTGTTTTTCAGCAGAAATAAACATGTTTCTGCAAGTTTGGTCAACCCCATGTAAGTTATGGGGCAGTAACATCACACTTTTGAAAACGTGTTTTTCAGCCCGAAATAAACGCGTTTTTTCAGACAACTGAATCTCCTTGTAACAGCAAGGCTCAGAAGAGCCCACACACTCAGCCCTTAACCCCAGTGTACAGAAAGTGTCAAAACGTGTTTTTCAGCAGAAATAAACATGTTTCTGCAAGTTTGGTCAACCACATGTAAGTTATGGGGCAGTAACATCACACTTTTGAAAACGTGTTTTTCAGCCCGAAATAAACGCGTTTTTTCAGACAACTGAATCTCCTTGTAACAGCAAGGCTCAGAAGAGCCCACACACTCAGCCCTTAACCCCAGTGTGCAGAAAGTGTCAAAACGTGTTTTTCAGCAGAAATAAACATGTTTCTGCAAGTTTGGTCAACCCCATGTAAGTTATGGGGCAGTAACATCACATTTTTCAAAACGTGTTTTTCAGCCCGAAATAAGCGCGTTTTTTCAGACACCTGAATTTCCTTGTAACAGCAAGGCTCAGAAGAGCCCACACACTCAGCCCTTAACCCCAGTGTACAGAAAGTGTCAAAACGTGTTTTTCAGCAGAAATAAACATGTTTCTGCAAGTTTGGTCAACCCCATGTAAGTTATGGGGCAGTAACATCACACTTTTGAAAACGTGTTTTTCAGCCCGAAATAAACGCGTTTTTTCAGACAACTGAATCTCCTTGTAACAGGAAGGCTCAGAAGAGCCCACACACTCAGCCCTTAACCCCAGTGTACAGAAAGTGTCAAAACGTGTTTTTCAGCAGAAATAAACATGTTTCTGCAAGTTTGGTCAACCCCATGTAAGTTATGGGGCAGTAACATCACACTTTTCAAAACGTGTTTTTCAGCCCGAAATAAGCGCGTTTTTTCAGACAACTGAATCTCCTTGTAACAGCAAGGCTCAGAAGAGCCCACACACTCAGCCCTTAACCCCAGTGTGCAGAAAGGGTCAAAACGTGTTTTTCAGCAGAAATAAACATGTTTCTGCAAGTTTGGTCAACCCCATGTAAGTTATGGGGCAGTAACATCACACTTTTGAAAACGTGTTTTTCAGCCCGAAATAAGCACGTTTTTTCAGACAACTGAATCTCCTTGTAACAGCAAGGCTCAGAAGAGCCCACACACTCAGCCCTTAACCCCAGTGTACAGAAAGTGTCAAAACGTGTTTTTCAGCAGAAATAAACATGTTTCTGCAAGTTTGGTCAACCCCATGTAAGTTATGGGGCAGTAACATCACACGTTTCAAAACGTGTTTTTCAGCCCGAAATAAGGGCATTTTTTCAGACAACTGAATCTCCTTGTAACAGCAAGGCTCAGAAGAGCCCACACACTCAGCCCTTAACCCCAGTGTGCAGAAAGTGTCAAAACGTGTTTTTCAGCAGAAATAAACATGTTTCTGCAAGTTTGGTCAACCCCATGTAAGTTATGGGGCAGTAACATCACATTTTTCAAAACGTGTTTTTCAGCCCGAAATAACCGCGTTTTTTCAGACACCTGAATTTCCTTGTAACAGCAAGGCTCAGAAGAGCCCACACACTCAGCCCTTAACCCCAGTGTACAGAAAGTGTCAAAACGTGTTTTTCAGCAGAAATAAACATGTTTCTGCAAGTTTGGTCAACCCCATGTAAGTTATGGGGCAGTAACATCACACTTTTGAAAACGTGTTTTTCAGCCCGAAATAAGCGCGTTTTTTCAGACAACTGAATCTCCTTGTAACAGCAAGGCTCAGAAGAGCCCACACACTCAGCCCTTAACCCCAGTGTGCAGAAAGCGTCAAAACGTGTTTTTCAGCAGAAATAAACATGTTTCTGCAAGTTTGGTCAACCCCATGTAAGTCATGGGGCAGTAACATCACATTTTTCAAAACGTGTTTTTCAGCCCGAAATAAGCGCGTTTTTTCAGACACCTGAATTTCCTTGTAACAGCAAGGCTCAGAAGAGCCCACACACTCAGCCCTTAACCCCAGTGTACAGAAAGTGTCAAAACGTGTTTTTCAGCAGAAATAAACATGTTTCTGCAAGTTTGGTCAACCCCATGTAAGTTATGGGGCAGTAACATCACATTTTTCAAAACGTGTTTTTCAGCCCGAAATAAGCGCGTTTTTTCAGACACCTGAATTTCCTTGTAACAGCAAGGCTCAGAAGAGCCCACACACTCAGCCCTTAACCCCAGTGTACAGAAAGTGTCAAAACGTGTTTTTCAGCAGAAATAAACATGTTTCTGCAAGTTTGGTCAACCCCATGTAAGTTATGGGGCAGTAACATCACACTTTTGAAAACGTGTTTTTCAGCCCGAAATAAACGCGTTTTTTCAGACAACTGAATCTCCTTGTAACAGCAAGGCTCAGAAGAGCCCACACACTCAGCCCTTAACCCCAGTGTACAGAAAGTGTCAAAACGTGTTTTTCAGCAGAAATAAACATGTTTCTGCAAGTTTGGTCAACCCCATGTAAGTTATGGGGCAGTAACATCACACTTTTGAAAACGTGTTTTTCAGCCCGAAATAAACGCGTTTTTTCAGACAACTGAATCTCCTTGTAACAGCAAGGCTCAGAAGAGCCCACACACTCAGCCCTTAACCCCAGTGTGCAGAAAGGGTCAAAACGTGTTTTTCAGCAGAAATAAACATGTTTCTGCAAGTTTGGTCAACCCCATGTAAGTTATGGGGCAGTAACATCACATTTTTCAAAACGTGTTTTTCAGCCCGAAATAAGCGCGTTTTTTCAGACACCTGAATTTCCTTGTAACAGCAAGGCTCAGAAGAGCCCACACACTCAGCCCTTAACCCCAGTGTACAGAAAGTGTCAAAACGTGTTTTTCAGCAGAAATAAACATGTTTCTGCAAGTTTGGTCAACCCCATGTAAGTTATGGGGCAGTAACATCACACTTTTGAAAACGTGTTTTTCAGCCCGAAATAAACGCGTTTTTTCAGACAACTGAATCTCCTTGTAACAGGAAGGCTCAGAAGAGCCCACACACTCAGCCCTTAACCCCAGTGTACAGAAAGTGTCAAAACGTGTTTTTCAGCAGAAATAAACATGTTTCTGCAAGTTTGGTCAACCCCATGTAAGTTATGGGGCAGTAACATCACACTTTTCAAAACGTGTTTTTCAGCCCGAAATAAGCGCGTTTTTTCAGACAACTGAATCTCCTTGTAACAGCAAGGCTCAGAAGAGCCCACACACTCAGCCCTTAACCCCAGTGTGCAGAAAGGGTCAAAACGTGTTTTTCAGCAGAAATAAACATGTTTCTGCAAGTTTGGTCAACCCCATGTAAGTTATGGGGCAGTAACATCACACTTTTGAAAACGTGTTTTTCAGCCCGAAATAAGCACGTTTTTTCAGACAACTGAATCTCCTTGTAACAGCAAGGCTCAGAAGAGCCCACACACTCAGCCCTTAACCCCAGTGTACAGAAAGTGTCAAAACGTGTTTTTCAGCAGAAATAAACATGTTTCTGCAAGTTTGGTCAACCCCATGTAAGTTATGGGGCAGTAACATCACACGTTTCAAAACGTGTTTTTCAGCCCGAAATAAGGGCGTTTTTTCAGACAACTGAATCTCCTTGTAACAGCAAGGCTCAGAAGAGCCCACACACTCAGCCCTTAACCCCAGTGTGCAGAAAGTGTCAAAACGTGTTTTTCAGCAGAAATAAACATGTTTCTGCAAGTTTGGTCAACCCCATGTAAGTTATGGGGCAGTAACATCACATTTTTCAAAACGTGTTTTTCAGCCGGAAATAAGCGCGTTTTTTCAGACACCTGAATTTCCTTGTAACAGCAAGGCTCAGAAGAGCCCACACACTCAGCCCTTAACCCCAGTGTACAGAAAGTGTCAAAACGTGTTTTTCAGCAGAAATAAACATGTTTCTGCAAGTTTGGTCAACCCCATGTAAGTTATGGGGCAGTAACATCACACTTTTGAAAACGTGTTTTTCAGCCCGAAATAAACGCGTTTTTTCAGACAACTGAATCTCCTTGTAACAGCAAGGCTCAGAAGAGCCCACACACTCAGCCCTTAACCCCAGTGTACAGAAAGTGTCAAAACGTGTTTTTCAGCAGAAATAAACATGTTTCTGCAAGTTTGGTCAACCCCATGTAAGTTATGGGGCAGTAACATCACACTTTTGAAAACGTGTTTTTCAGCCCGAAATAAACGCGTTTTTTCAGACAACTGAATCTCCTTGTAACAGCAAGGCTCAGAAGAGCCCACACACTCAGCCCTTAACCCCAGTGTACAGAAAGTGTCAAAACGTGTTTTTCAGCAGAAATAAACATGTTTCTGCAAGTTTGGTCAACCCCATGTAAGTTATGGGGCAGTAACATCACACTTTTGAAAACGTGTTTTTCAGCCCGAAATAAACGCGTTTTTCAGACAACTGAATCTCCTTGTAACAGCAAGGCTCAGAAGAGCCCACACACTCAGCCCTTAACCCCAGTGTGCAGAAAGGGTCAAAACGTGTTTTTCAGCAGAAATAAACATGTTTCTGCAAGTTTGGTCAACCCCATGTAAGTTATGGGGCAGTAACATCACACTTTTGAAAACGTGTTTTTCAGCCCGAAATAAGCACGTTTTTTCAGACAACTGAATCTCCTTGTAGCAGCAAGGCTCAGAAGAGCCCACACACTCAGCCCTTAACCCCAGTGTACAGAAAGTGTCAAAACGTGTTTTTCAGCAGAAATAAACATGTTTCTGCAAGTTTGGTCAACCCCATGTAAGTTATGGGGCAGTAACATCACACTTTTGAAAACGTGTTTTTCAGCCCGAAATAAACGCGTTTTTTCAGACAACTGAATCTCCTTGTAACAGCAAGGCTTAGAAGAGCCCACACACTCAGCCCTTAACCCCAGTGTGCAGAAAGTGTCAAAACGTGTTTTTCAGCAGAAATAAACATGTTTCTGCAAGTTTGGTCAACCCCATGTAAGTTATGGGGCAGTAACATCACACGTTTCAAAACGTGTTTTTCAGCCCGAAATAAGCGCGTTTTTTCAGACAACTGAATCTCCTTGTAACAGCAAGGCTCAGAAGAGCCCACACACTCAGCCCTTAACCCCAGTGTGCAGAAAGTGTCAAAACGTGTTTTTCAGCAGAAATAAACATGTTTCTGCAAGTTTGGTCAACCCCATGTAAGTTATGGGGCAGTAACATCACACTTTTGAAAACGTGTTTTTCAGCCCGAAATAAGCGCGTTTTTTCAGACAACTGAATCTCCTTGTAACAGCAAGGCTCAGAAGAGCCCACACACTCAGCCCTTAACCCAGTGTACAGAAAGTGTCAAAACGTGTTTTTCAGCAGAAATAAACATGTTTCTGCAAGTTTGGTCAACCCCATGTAAGTTATGGGGCAGTAACATCACACTTTTGAAAACGTGTTTTTCAGCCCGAAATAAACGCGTTTTTTCAGACAACTGAATCTCCTTGTAACAGGAAGGCTCAGAAGAGCCCACACACTCAGCCCTTAACCCCAGTGTACAGAAAGTGTCAAAACGTGTTTTTCAGCAGAAATAAACATGTTTCTGCAAGTTTGGTCAACCCCATGTAAGTTATGGGGCAGTAACATCACACTTTTGAAAACGTGTTTTTCAGCCCGAAATAAGCACGTTTTTTCAGACAACTGAATCTCCTTGTAACAGCAAGGCTCAGAAGAGCCCACACACTCAGCCCTTAACCCCAGTGTACAGAAAGTGTCAAAACGTGTTTTTCAGCAGAAATAAACATGTTTCTGCAAGTTTGGTCAACCCCATGTAAGTTATGGGGCAGTAACATCACACTTTTGAAAACGTGTTTTTCAGCCCGAAATAAACGCGTTTTTTCAGACAACTGAATCTCCTTGTAACAGCAAGGCTCAGAAGAGCCCACACACTCAGCCCTTAACCCCAGTGTACAGAAAGTGTCAAAACGTGTTTTTCAGCAGAAATAAACATGTTTCTGCAAGTTTGGTCAACCCCATGTAAGTTATGGGGCAGTAACATCACACTTTTGAAAACGTGTTTTTCAGCCCGAAATAAACGCGTTTTTTCAGACAACTGAATCTCCTTGTAACAGCAAGGCTCAGAAGAGCCCACACACTCAGCCCTTAACCCCAGTGTACAGAAAGTGTCAAAACGTGTTTTTCAGCAGAAATAAACATGTTTCTGCAAGTTTGGTCAACCCCATGTAAGTTATGGGGCAGTAACATCACACTTTTGAAAACGTGTTTTTCAGCCCGAAATAAACGCGTTTTTTCAGACAACTGAATCTCCTTGTAACAGCAAGGCTCAGAAGAGCCCACACACTCAGCCCTTAACCCCAGTGTACAGAAAGTGTCAAAACGTGTTTTTCAGCAGAAATAAACATGTTTCTGCAAGTTTGGTCAACCCCATGTAAGTTATGGGGCAGTAACATCACACTTTTGAAAACGTGTTTTTCAGCCCGAAATAAACGCGTTTTTTCAGACAACTGAATCTCCTTGTAACAGCAAGGCTCAGAAGAGCCCACACACTCAGCCCTTAACCCCAGTGTGCAGAAAGGGTCAAAACGTGTTTTTCAGCAGAAATAAACATGTTTCTGCAAGTTTGGTCAACCCCATGTAAGTTATGGGGCAGTAACATCACACTTTTGAAAACGTGTTTTTCAGCCCGAAATAAGCACGTTTTTTCAGACAACTGAATCTCCTTGTAGCAGCAAGGCTCAGAAGAGCCCACACACTCAGCCCTTAACCCCAGTGTACAGAAAGTGTCAAAACGTGTTTTTCAGCAGAAATAAACATGTTTCTGCAAGTTTGGTCAACCCCATGTAAGTTATGGGGCAGTAACATCACACTTTTGAAAACGTGTTTTTCAGCCCGAAATAAACGCGTTTTTTCAGACAACTGAATCTCCTTGTAACAGCAAGGCTTAGAAGAGCCCACACACTCAGCCCTTAACCCCAGTGTGCAGAAAGTGTCAAAACGTGTTTTTCAGCAGAAATAAACATGTTTCTGCAAGTTTGGTCAACCCCATGTAAGTTATGGGGCAGTAACATCACACGTTTCAAAATGTGTTTTTCAGCCCGAAATAAGCGCGTTTTTTCAGACAACTGAATCTCCTTGTAACAGCAAGGCTCAGAAGAGCCCACACACTCAGCCCTTAACCCCAGTGTGCAGAAAGTGTCAAAACGTGTTTTTCAGCAGAAATAAACATGTTTCTGCAAGTTTGGTCAACCCCATGTAAGTTATGGGGCAGTAACATCACACTTTTGAAAACGTGTTTTTCAGCCCGAAATAAGCGCGTTTTTTCAGACAACTGAATCTCCTTGTAACAGCAAGGCTCAGAAGAGCCCACACACTCAGCCCTTAACCCAGTGTACAGAAAGTGTCAAAACGTGTTTTTCAGCAGAAATAAACATGTTTCTGCAAGTTTGGTCAACCCCATGTAAGTTATGGGGCAGTAACATCACACTTTTGAAAACGTGTTTTTCAGCCCGAAATAAACGCGTTTTTTCAGACAACTGAATCTCCTTGTAACAGGAAGGCTCAGAAGAGCCCACACACTCAGCCCTTAACCCCAGTGTACAGAAAGTGTCAAAACGTGTTTTTCAGCAGAAATAAACATGTTTCTGCAAGTTTGGTCAACCCCATGTAAGTTATGGGGCAGTAACATCACACTTTTCAAAACGTGTTTTTCAGCCCGAAATAAGCGCGTTTTTTCAGACAACTGAATCTCCTTGTAACAGCAAGGCTCAGAAGAGCCCACACACTCAGCCCTTAACCCCAGTGTGCAGAAAGGGTCAAAACGTGTTTTTCAGCAGAAATAAACATGTTTCTGCAAGTTTGGTCAACCCCATGTAAGTTATGGGGCAGTAACATCACACTTTTGAAAACGTGTTTTTCAGCCCGAAATAAGCACGTTTTTTCAGACAACTGAATCTCCTTGTAACAGCAAGGCTCAGAAGAGCCCACACACTCAGCCCTTAACCCCAGTGTACAGAAAGTGTCAAAACGTGTTTTTCAGCAGAAATAAACATGTTTCTGCAAGTTTGGTCAACCCCATGTAAGTTATGGGGCAGTAACATCACACGTTTCAAAACGTGTTTTTCAGCCCGAAATAAGCGCGTTTTTTCAGACAACTGAATCTCCTTGTAACAGCAAGGCTCAGAAGAGCCCACACACTCAGCCCTTAACCCCAGTGTGCAGAAAGTGTCAAAACGTGTTTTTCAGCAGAAATAAACATGTTTCTGCAAGTTTGGTCAACCCCATGTAAGTTATGGGGCAGTAACATCACATTTTTCAAAACGTGTTTTTCAGCCCGAAATAAGCGCGTTTTTTCAGACACCTGAATTTCCTTGTAACAGCAAGGCTCAGAAGAGCCCACACACTCAGCCCTTAACCCCAGTGTACAGAAAGTGTCAAAACGTGTTTTTCAGCAGAAATAAACATGTTTCTGCAAGTTTGGTCAACCCCATGTAAGTTATGGGGCAGTAACATCACACGTTTCAAAACGTGTTTTTCAGCCCGAAATAAGCGCGTTTTTTCAGACAACTGAATCTCCTTGTAACAGCAAGGCTCAGAAGAGCCCACACACTCAGCCCTTAACCCCAGTGTGCAGAAAGTGTCAAAACGTGTTTTTCAGCAGAAATAAACATGTTTCTGCAAGTTTGGTCAACCCCATGTAAGTTATGGGGCAGTAACATCACATTTTTCAAAACGTGTTTTTCAGCCCGAAATAAGCGCGTTTTTTCAGACACCTGAATTTCCTTGTAACAGCAAGGCTCAGAAGAGCCCACACACTCAGCCCTTAACCCCAGTGTACAGAAAGTGTCAAAACGTGTTTTTCAGCAGAAATAAACATGTTTCTGCAAGTTTGGTCAACCCCATGTAAGTTATGGGGCAGTAACATCACACTTTTGAAAACGTGTTTTTCAGCCCGAAATAAGCGCGTTTTTTCAGACAACTGAATCTCCTTGTAACAGCAAGGCTCAGAAGAGCCCACACACTCAGCCCTTAACCCCAGTGTACAGAAAGTGTCAAAACGTGTTTTTCAGCAGAAATAAACATGTTTCTGCAAGTTTGGTCAACCCCATGTAAGTTATGGGGCAGTAACATCACACTTTTGAAAACGTGTTTTTCAGCCCGAAATAAGCGCGTTTTTTCAGACAACTGAATCTCCTTGTAACAGCAAGGCTCAGAAGAGCCCACACACTCAGCCCTTAACCCCAGTGTACAGAAAGTGTCAAAACGTGTTTTTCAGCAGAAATAAACATGTTTCTGCAAGTTTGGTCAACCCCATGTAAGTTATGGGGCAGTAACATCACACTTTTGAAAACGTGTTTTTCAGCCCGAAATAAGCGCGTTTTTTCAGACAACTGAATCTCCTTGTAACAGCAAGGCTCAGAAGAGCCCACACACTCAGCCCTTAACCCCAGTGTGCAGAAAGTGTCAAAACGTGTTTTTCAGCAGAAATAAACATGTTTCTGCAAGTTTGGTCAACCCCATGTAAGTTATGGGGCAGTAACATCACATTTTTCAAAACGTGTTTTTCAGCCCGAAATAAGCGCGTTTTTTCAGACACCTGAATTTCCTTGTAACAGCAAGGCTCAGAAGAGCCCACACACTCAGCCCTTAACCCCAGTGTACAGAAAGTGTCAAAACGTGTTTTTCAGCAGAAATAAACATGTTTCTGCAAGTTTGGTCAACCCCATGTAAGTTATGGGGCAGTAACATCACACTTTTGAAAACGTGTTTTTCAGCCCGAAATAAGCGCGTTTTTTCAGACAACTGAATCTCCTTGTAACAGCAAGGCTCAGAGGAGCCCACACACTCAGCCCTTAACCCCAGTGTACAGAAAGTGTCAAAACGTGTTTTTCAGCAGAAATAAACATGTTTCTGCAAGTTTGGTCAACCCCATGTAAGTTATGGGGCAGTAACATCACACTTTTGAAAACGTGTTTTTCAGCCCGAAATAAGCGCGTTTTTTCAGACAACTGAATCTCCTTGTAACAGCAAGGCTCAGAAGAGCCCACACACTCAGCCCTTAACCCCAGTGTGCAGAAAGTGTCAAAACGTGTTTTTCAGCAGAAATAAACATGTTTCTGCAAGTTTGGTCAACCCCATGTAAGTTATGGGGCAGTAACATCACATTTTTCAAAACGTGTTTTTCAGCCCGAAATAAGCGCGTTTTTTCAGACACCTGAATGTCCTTGTAACAGCAAGGCTCAGAAGAGCCCACACACTCAGCCCTTAACCCCAGTGTACAGAAAGTGTCAAAACGTGTTTTTCAGCAGAAATAAACATGTTTCTGCAAGTTTGGTCAACCCCATGTAAGTTATGGGGCAGTAACATCACACTTTTGAATACGTGTTTTTCAGCCCGAAATAAACGCGTTTTTTCAGACAACTGAATCTCCTTGTAACAGCAAGGCTCAGAAGAGCCCACACACTCAGCCCTTAACCCCAGTGTGCAGAAAGGGTCAAAACGTGTTTTTCAGCAGAAATAAACATGTTTCTGCAAGTTTGGTCAACCCCATGTAAGTTATGGGGCAGTAACATCACACGTTTCAAAACGTGTTTTTCAGCCCGAAATAAGCGCGTTTTTTCAGACAACTGAATCTCCTTGTAACAGCAAGGCTCAGAAGAGCCCACACACTCAGCCCTTAACCCCAGTGTGCAGAAAGTGTCAAAACGTGTTTTTCAGCAGAAATAAACATGTTTCTGCAAGTTTGGTCAACCCCATGTAAGTTATGGGGCAGTAACATCACACTTTTGAAAACGTGTTTTTCAGCCCGAAATAAGCGCATTTTTTCAGACAACTGAATCTCCTTGCAACAGCAAGGCTCAGAAGAGCCCACACACTCAGCCCTTAACCCCAGTGTACAGAAAGTGTCAAAACGTGTTTTTCAGCAGAAATAAACATGTTTCTGCAAGTTTGGTCAACCCCATGTAAGTTATGGGGCAGTAACATCACACTTTTCAAAACGTGTTTTTCAGCCCGAAATAAGCGCGTTTTTTCAGACAACTGAATCTCCTTGTAACAGCAAGGCTCAGAAGAGCCCACACACTCAGCCCTTAACCCCAGTGTGCAGAAAGGGTAAAAACGTGTTTTTCAGCAGAAATAAACATGTTTCTGCTAGTTTGGTCAACCCCATGTAAGTTATGGGGCAGTAACATCACACTTTTGAAAACGTGTTTTTCAGCCCGAAATAAGCACGTTTTTTCAGACAACTGAATCTCCTTGTAACAGCAAGGCTCAGAAGAGCCCACACACTCAGCCCTTAACCCCAGTGTACAGAAAGTGTCAAAACGTGTTTTTCAGCAGAAATAAACATGTTTCTGCAAGTTTGGTCAACCCCATGTAAGTTATGGGGCAGTAACATCACACGTTTCAAAACGTGTTTTTCAGCCCGAAATAAGCGCGTTTTTTCAGACAACTGAATCTCCTTGTAACAGCAAGGCTCAGAAGAGCCCACACACTCAGCCCTTAACCCCAGTGTGCAGAAAGTGTCAAAACGTGTTTTTCAGCAGAAATAAACATGTTTCTGCAAGTTTGGTCAACCCCATGTAAGTTATGGGGCAGTAACATCACATTTTTCAAAACGTGTTTTTCAGCCCGAAATAAGCGCGTTTTTTCAGACACCTGAATTTCCTTGTAACAGCAAGGCTCAGAAGAGCCCACACACTCAGCCCTTAACCCCAGTGTACAGAAAGTGTCAAAACGTGTTTTTCAGCAGAAATAAACATGTTTCTGCAAGTTTGGTCAACCCCATGTAAGTTATGGGGCAGTAACATCACACTTTTGAAAACGTGTTTTTCAGCCCGAAATAAGCGCGTTTTTTCAGACAACTGAATCTCCTTGTAACAGCAAGGCTCAGAAGAGCCCACACACTCAGCCCTTAACCCCAGTGTACAGAAAGTGTCAAAACGTGTTTTTCAGCAGAAATAAACATGTTTCTGCAAGTTTGGTCAACCCCATGTAAGTTATGGGGCAGTAACATCACACTTTTGAAAACGTGTTTTTCAGCCCGAAATAAGCGCGTTTTTTCAGACAACTGAATCTCCTTGTAACAGCAAGGCTCAGAAGAGCCCACACACTCAGCCCTTAACCCCAGTGTACAGAAAGTGTCAAAACGTGTTTTTCAGCAGAAATAAACATGTTTCTGCAAGTTTGGTCAACCCCATGTAAGTTATGGGGCAGTAACATCACACTTTTGAAAACGTGTTTTTCAGCCCGAAATAAGCGCGTTTTTTCAGACAACTGAATCTCCTTGTAACAGCAAGGCTCAGAAGAGCCCACACACTCAGCCCTTAACCCCAGTGTGCAGAAAGTGTCAAAACGTGTTTTTCAGCAGAAATAAACATGTTTCTGCAAGTTTGGTCAACCCCATGTAAGTTATGGGGCAGTAACATCACATTTTTCAAAACGTGTTTTTCAGCCCGAAATAAGCGCGTTTTTTCAGACACCTGAATGTCCTTGTAACAGCAAGGCTCCGAAGAGCCCACACACTCAGCCCTTAACCCCAGTGTACAGAAAGTGTCAAAACGTGTTTTTCAGCAGAAATAAACATGTTTCTGCAAGTTTGGTCAACCCCATGTAAGTTATGGGGCAGTAACATCACACTTTTGAATACGTGTTTTTCAGCCCGAAATAAACGCGTTTTTTCAGACAACTGAATCTCCTTGTAACAGCAAGGCTCAGAAGAGCCCACACACTCAGCCCTTAACCCCAGTGTGCAGAAAGGGTCAAAACGTGTTTTTCAGCAGAAATAAACATGTTTCTGCAAGTTTGGTCAACCCCATGTAAGTTATGGGGCAGTAACATCACATTTTTCAAAACGTGTTTTTCAGCCCGAAATAAGCGCGTTTTTTCAGACACCTGAATTTCCTTGTAACAGCAAGGCTCAGAAGAGCCCACACACTCAGCCCTTAACCCCAGTGTACAGAAAGTGTCAAAACGTGTTTTTCAGCAGAAATAAACATGTTTCTGCAAGTTTGGTCAACCCCATGTAAGTTATGGGGCAGTAACATCACACTTTTGAAAACGTGTTTTTCAGCCCGAAATAAGCGCGTTTTTTCAGACAACTGAATCTCCTTGTAACAGCAAGGCTCAGAGGAGCCCACACACTCAGCCCTTAACCCCAGTGTACAGAAAGTGTCAAAACGTGTTTTTCAGCAGAAATAAACATGTTTCTGCAAGTTTGGTCAACCCCATGTAAGTTATGGGGCAGTAACATCACACTTTTGAAAACGTGTTTTTCAGCCCGAAATAAGCGCGTTTTTTCAGACACCTGAATGTCCTTGTAACAGCAAGGCTCAGAAGAGCCCACACACTCAGCCCTTAACCCCAGTGTACAGAAAGTGTCAAAACGTGTTTTTCAGCAGAAATAAACATGTTTCTGCAAGTTTGGTCAACCCCATGTAAGTTATGGGGCAGTAACATCACACTTTTGAATACGTGTTTTTCAGCCCGAAATAAACGCGTTTTTTCAGACAACTGAATCTCCTTGTAACAGCAAGGCTCAGAAGAGCCCACACACTCAGCCCTTAACCCCAGTGTGCAGAAAGGGTCAAAACGTGTTTTTCAGCAGAAATAAACATGTTTCTGCAAGTTTGGTCAACCCCATGTAAGTTATGGGGCAGTAACATCACACGTTTCAAAACGTGTTTTTCAGCCCGAAATAAGCGCGTTTTTTCAGACAACTGAATCTCCTTGTAACAGCAAGGCTCAGAAGAGCCCACACACTCAGCCCTTAACCCCAGTGTGCAGAAAGTGTCAAAACGTGTTTTTCAGCAGAAATAAACATGTTTCTGCAAGTTTGGTCAACCCCATGTAAGTTATGGGGCAGTAACATCACACTTTTGAAAACGTGTTTTTCAGCCCGAAATAAGCGCGTTTTTTCAGACACCTGAATGTCCTTGTAACAGCAAGGCTCAGAAGAGCCCACACACTCAGCCCTTAACCCCAGTGTACAGAAAGTGTCAAAACGTGTTTTTCAGCAGAAATAAACATGTTTCTGCAAGTTTGGTCAACCCCATGTAAGTTATGGGGCAGTAACATCACACTTTTGAATACGTGTTTTTCAGCCCGAAATAAACGCGTTTTTTCAGACAACTGAATCTCCTTGTAACAGCAAGGCTCAGAAGAGCCCACACACTCAGCCCTTAACCCCAGTGTGCAGAAAGGGTCAAAACGTGTTTTTCAGCAGAAATAAACATGTTTCTGCAAGTTTGGTCAACCCCATGTAAGTTATGGGGCAGTAACATCACACGTTTCAAAACGTGTTTTTCAGCCCGAAATAAGCGCGTTTTTTCAGACAACTGAATCTCCTTGTAACAGCAAGGCTCAGAAGAGCCCACACACTCAGCCCTTAACCCCAGTGTGCAGAAAGTGTCAAAACGTGTTTTTCAGCAGAAATAAACATGTTTCTGCAAGTTTGGTCAACCCCATGTAAGTTATGGGGCAGTAACATCACACTTTTGAAAACGTGTTTTTCAGCCCGAAATAAGCGCGTTTTTTCAGACAACTGAATCTCCTTGTAACAGCAAGGCTCAGAAGAGCCCACACACTCAGCCCTTAACCCAGTGTACAGAAAGTGTCAAAACGTGTTTTTCAGCAGAAATAAACATGTTTCTGCAAGTTTGGTCAACCCCATGTAAGTTATGGGGCAGTAACATCACACTTTTGAAAACGTGTTTTTCAGCCCGAAATAAACGCGTTTTTTCAGACAACTGAATCTCCTTGTAACAGGAAGGCTCAGAAGAGCCCACACACTCAGCCCTTAACCCCAGTGTACAGAAAGTGTCAAAACGTGTTTTTCAGCAGAAATAAACATGTTTCTGCAAGTTTGGTCAACCCCATGTAAGTTATGGGGCAGTAACATCACACTTTTGAAAACGTGTTTTTCAGCCCGAAATAAACGCGTTTTTTCAGACAACTGAATCTCCTTGTAACAGGAAGGCTCAGAAGAGCCCACACACTCAGCCCTTAACCCCAGTGTACAGAAAGTGTCAAAACGTGTTTTTCAGCAGAAATAAACATGTTTCTGCAAGTTTGGTCAACCCCATGTAAGTTATGGGGCAGTAACATCACACTTTTCAAAACGTGTTTTTCAGCCCGAAATAAGCGCGTTTTTTCAGACAACTGAATCTCCTTGTAACAGCAAGGCTCAGAAGAGCCCACACACTCAGCCCTTAACCCCAGTGTGCAGAAAGGGTCAAAACGTGTTTTTCAGCAGAAATAAACATGTTTCTGCAAGTTTGGTCAACCCCATGTAAGTTATGGGGCAGTAACATCACACTTTTGAAAACGTGTTTTTCAGCCCGAAATAAGCACGTTTTTTCAGACAACTGAATCTCCTTGTAACAGCAAGGCTCAGAAGAGCCCACACACTCAGCCCTTAACCCCAGTGTACAGAAAGTGTCAAAACGTGTTTTTCAGCAGAAATAAACATGTTTCTGCAAGTTTGGTCAACCCCATGTAAGTTATGGGGCAGTAACATCACACGTTTCAAAACGTGTTTTTCAGCCCGAAATAAGCGCGTTTTTTCAGACAACTGAATCTCCTTGTAACAGCAAGGCTCAGAAGAGCCCACACACTCAGCCCTTAACCCCAGTGTGCAGAAAGTGTCAAAACGTGTTTTTCAGCAGAAATAAACATGTTTCTGCAAGTTTGGTCAACCCCATGTAAGTTATGGGGCAGTAACATCACATTTTTCAAAACGTGTTTTTCAGCCCGAAATAAGCGCGTTTTTTCAGACACCTGAATTTCCTTGTAACAGCAAGGCTCAGAAGAGCCCACACACTCAGCCCTTAACCCCAGTGTACAGAAAGTGTCAAAACGTGTTTTTCAGCAGAAATAAACATGTTTCTGCAAGTTTGGTCAACCCCATGTAAGTTATGGGGCAGTAACATCACACTTTTGAAAACGTGTTTTTCAGCCCGAAATAAGCGCGTTTTTTCAGACAACTGAATCTCCTTGTAACAGCAAGGCTCAGAAGAGCCCACACACTCAGCCCTTAACCCCAGTGTACAGAAAGTGTCAAAACGTGTTTTTCAGCAGAAATAAACATGTTTCTGCAAGTTTGGTCAACCCCATGTAAGTTATGGGGCAGTAACATCACACTTTTGAAAACGTGTTTTTCAGCCCGAAATAAACGCGTTTTTTCAGACAACTGAATCTCCTTGTAACAGGAAGGCTCAGAAGAGCCCACACACTCAGCCCTTAACCCCAGTGTACAGAAAGTGTCAAAACGTGTTTTTCAGCAGAAATAAACATGTTTCTGCAAGTTTGGTCAACCCCATGTAAGTTATGGGGCAGTAACATCACACTTTTCAAAACGTGTTTTTCAGCCCGAAATAAGCGCGTTTTTTCAGACAACTGAATCTCCTTGTAACAGTAAGGCTCAGAAGAGCCCACACACTCAGCCCTTAACCCCAGTGTGCAGAAAGGGTAAAAACGTGTTTTTCAGCAGAAATAAACATGTTTCTGCTAGTTTGGTCAACCCCATGTAAGTTATGGGGCAGTAACATCACACTTTTGAAAACGTGTTTTTCAGCCCGAAATAAGCACGTTTTTTCAGACAACTGAATCTCCTTGTAACAGCAAGGCTCAGAAGAGCCCACACACTCAGCCCTTAACCCCAGTGTACAGAAAGTGTCAAAACGTGTTTTTCAGCAGAAATAAACATGTTTCTGCAAGTTTGGTCAACCCCATGTAAGTTATGGGGCAGTAACATCACACGTTTCAAAACGTGTTTTTCAGCCCGAAATAAGCGCGTTTTTTCAGACAACTGAATCTCCTTGTAACAGCAAGGCTCAGAAGAGCCCACACACTCAGCCCTTAACCCCAGTGTGCAGAAAGTGTCAAAACGTGTTTTTCAGCAGAAATAAACATGTTTCTGCAAGTTTGGTCAACCCCATGTAAGTTATGGGGCAGTAACATCACATTTTTCAAAACGTGTTTTTCAGCCCGAAATAAGCGCGTTTTTTCAGACACCTGAATTTCCTTGTAACAGCAAGGCTCAGAAGAGCCCACACACTCAGCCCTTAACCCCAGTGTACAGAAAGTGTCAAAACGTGTTTTTCAGCAGAAATAAACATGTTTCTGCAAGTTTGGTCAACCCCATGTAAGTTATGGGGCAGTAACATCACACTTTTGAAAACGTGTTTTTCAGCCCGAAATAAGCGCGTTTTTTCAGACAACTGAATCTCCTTGTAACAGCAAGGCTCAGAAGAGCCCACACACTCAGCCCTTAACCCCAGTGTACAGAAAGTGTCAAAACGTGTTTTTCAGCAGAAATAAACATGTTTCTGCAAGTTTGGTCAACCCCATGTAAGTTATGGGGCAGTAACATCACACTTTTGAAAACGTGTTTTTCAGCCCGAAATAAGCGCGTTTTTTCAGACAACTGAATCTCCTTGTAACAGCAAGGCTCAGAAGAGCCCACACACTCAGCCCTTAACCCCAGTGTACAGAAAGTGTCAAAACGTGTTTTTCAGCAGAAATAAACATGTTTCTGCAAGTTTGGTCAACCCCATGTAAGTTATGGGGCAGTAACATCACACTTTTGAAAACGTGTTTTTCAGCCCGAAATAAGCGCGTTTTTTCAGACAACTGAATCTCCTTGTAACAGCAAGGCTCAGAAGAGCCCACACACTCAGCCCTTAACCCCAGTGTGCAGAAAGTGTCAAAACGTGTTTTTCAGCAGAAATAAACATGTTTCTGCAAGTTTGGTCAACCCCATGTAAGTTATGGGGCAGTAACATCACATTTTTCAAAACGTGTTTTTCAGCCCGAAATAAGCGCGTTTTTTCAGACACCTGAATTTCCTTGTAACAGCAAGGCTCAGAAGAGCCCACACACTCAGCCCTTAACCCCAGTGTACAGAAAGTGTCAAAACGTGTTTTTCAGCAGAAATAAACATGTTTCTGCAAGTTTGGTCAACCCCATGTAAGTTATGGGGCAGTAACATCACACTTTTGAAAACGTGTTTTTCAGCCCGAAATAAGCGCGTTTTTTCAGACAACTGAATCTCCTTGTAACAGCAAGGCTCAGAGGAGCCCACACACTCAGCCCTTAACCCCAGTGTACAGAAAGTGTCAAAACGTGTTTTTCAGCAGAAATAAACATGTTTCTGCAAGTTTGGTCAACCCCATGTAAGTTATGGGGCAGTAACATCACACTTTTGAAAACGTGTTTTTCAGCCCGAAATAAGCGCGTTTTTTCAGACAACTGAATCTCCTTGTAACAGCAAGGCTCAGAAGAGCCCACACACTCAGCCCTTAACCCCAGTGTGCAGAAAGTGTCAAAACGTGTTTTTCAGCAGAAATAAACATGTTTCTGCAAGTTTGGTCAACCCCATGTAAGTTATGGGGCAGTAACATCACATTTTTCAAAACGTGTTTTTCAGCCCGAAATAAGCGCGTTTTTTCAGACACCTGAATGTCCTTGTAACAGCAAGGCTCAGAAGAGCCCACACACTCAGCCCTTAACCCCAGTGTACAGAAAGTGTCAAAACGTGTTTTTCAGCAGAAATAAACATGTTTCTGCAAGTTTGGTCAACCCCATGTAAGTTATGGGGCAGTAACATCACACTTTTGAATACGTGTTTTTCAGCCCGAAATAAACGCGTTTTTTCAGACAACTGAATCTCCTTGTAACAGCAAGGCTCAGAAGAGCCCACACACTCAGCCCTTAACCCCAGTGTGCAGAAAGGGTCAAAACGTGTTTTTCAGCAGAAATAAACATGTTTCTGCAAGTTTGGTCAACCCCATGTAAGTTATGGGGCAGTAACATCACACGTTTCAAAACGTGTTTTTCAGCCCGAAATAAGCGCTTTTTTTTAGACAACTGAATCTCCTTGTAACAGCAAGGCTCAGAAGAGCCCACACACTCAGCCCTTAACCCCAGTGTGCAGAAAGTGTCAAAACGTGTTTTTCAGCAGAAATAAACATGTTTCTGCAAGTTTGGTCAACCCCATGTAAGTTATGGGGCAGTAACATCACACTTTTGAAAACGTGTTTTTCAGCCCGAAATAAGCGCGTTTTTTCAGACAACTGAATCTCCTTGTAACAGCAAGGCTCAGAAGAGCCCACACACTCAGCCCTTAACCCCAGTGTACAGAAAGTGTCAAAACGTGTTTTTCAGCAGAAATAAACATGTTTCTGCAAGTTTGGTCAACCCCATGTAAGTTATGGGGCAGTAACATCACACTTTTCAAAACGTGTTTTTCAGCCCGAAATAAGCGCGTTTTTTCAGACAACTGAATCTCCTTGTAACAGCAAGGCTCAGAAGAGCCCACACACTCAGCCCTTAACCCCAGTGTGCAGAAAGGGTAAAAACGTGTTTTTCAGCAGAAATAAACATGTTTCTGCTAGTTTGGTCAACCCCATGTAAGTTATGGGGCAGTAACATCACACTTTTGAAAACGTGTTTTTCAGCCCGAAATAAGCACGTTTTTTCAGACAACTGAATCTCCTTGTAACAGCAAGGCTCAGAAGAGCCCACACACTCAGCCCTTAACCCCAGTGTACAGAAAGTGTCAAAACGTGTTTTTCAGCAGAAATAAACATGTTTCTGCAAGTTTGGTCAACCCCATGTAAGTTATGGGGCAGTAACATCACACGTTTCAAAACGTGTTTTTCAGCCCGAAATAAGCACGTTTTTTCAGACAACTGAATCTCCTTGTAACAGCAAGGCTCAGAAGAGCCCACACACTCAGCCCTTAACCCCAGTGTGCAGAAAGTGTCAAAACGTGTTTTTCAGCAGAAATAAACATGTTTCTGCAAGTTTGGTCAACCCCATGTAAGTTATGGGGCAGTAACATCACATTTTTCAAAACGTGTTTTTCAGCCCGAAATAAGCGCGTTTTTTCAGACACCTGAATTTCCTTGTAACAGCAAGGCTCAGAAGAGCCCACACACTCAGCCCTTAACCCCAGTGTACAGAAAGTGTCAAAACGTGTTTTTCAGCAGAAATAAACATGTTTCTGCAAGTTTGGTCAACCCCATGTAAGTTATGGGGCAGTAACATCACACTTTTGAAAACGTGTTTTTCAGCCCGAAATAAGCGCGTTTTTTCAGACAACTGAATCTCCTTGTAACAGCAAGGCTCAGAAGAGCCCACACACTCAGCCCTTAACCCCAGTGTACAGAAAGTGTCAAAACGTGTTTTTCAGCAGAAATAAACATGTTTCTGCAAGTTTGGTCAACCCCATGTAAGTTATGGGGCAGTAACATCACACTTTTGAAAACGTGTTTTTCAGCCCGAAATAAGCGCGTTTTTTCAGACAACTGAATCTCCTTGTAACAGCAAGGCTCAGAAGAGCCCACACACTCAGCCCTTAACCCCAGTGTACAGAAAGTGTCAAAACGTGTTTTTCAGCAGAAATAAACATGTTTCTGCAAGTTTGGTCAACCCCATGTAAGTTATGGGGCAGTAACATCACATTTTTCAAAACGTGTTTTTCAGCCCGAAATAAGCGCGTTTTTTCAGACACCTGAATTTCCTTGTAACAGCAAGGCTCAGAAGAGCCCACACACTCAGCCCTTAACCCCAGTGTACAGAAAGTGTCAAAACGTGTTTTTCAGCAGAAATAAACATGTTTCTGCAAGTTTGGTCAACCCCATGTAAGTTATGGGGCAGTAACATCACACTTTTGAAAACGTGTTTTTCAGCCCGAAATAAGCGCGTTTTTTCAGACAACTGAATCTCCTTGTAACAGCAAGGCTCAGAAGAGCCCACACACTCAGCCCTTAACCCCAGTGTACAGAAAGTGTCAAAACGTGTTTTTCAGCAGAAATAAACATGTTTCTGCAAGTTTGGTCAACCCCATGTAAGTTATGGGGCAGTAACATCACACTTTTGAAAACGTGTTTTTCAGCCCGAAATAAACGCGTTTTTTCAGACAACTGAATCTCCTTGTAACAGGAAGGCTCAGAAGAGCCCACACACTCAGCCCTTAACCCCAGTGTACAGAAAGTGTCAAAACGTGTTTTTCAGCAGAAATAAACATGTTTCTGCAAGTTTGGTCAACCCCATGTAAGTTATGGGGCAGTAACATCACACTTTTCAAAACGTGTTTTTCAGCCCGAAATAAGCGCGTTTTTTCAGACAACTGAATCTCCTTGTAACAGCAAGGCTCAGAAGAGCCCACACACTCAGCCCTTAACCCCAGTGTGCAGAAAGGGTAAAAACGTGTTTTTCAGCAGAAATAAACATGTTTCTGCTAGTTTGGTCAACCCCATGTAAGTTATGGGGCAGTAACATCACACTTTTGAAAACGTGTTTTTCAGCCCGAAATAAGCACGTTTTTTCAGACAACTGAATCTCCTTGTAACAGCAAGGCTCAGAAGAGCCCACACACTCAGCCCTTAACCCCAGTGTACAGAAAGTGTCAAAACGTGTTTTTCAGCAGAAATAAACATGTTTCTGCAAGTTTGGTCAACCCCATGTAAGTTATGGGGCAGTAACATCACACGTTTCAAAACGTGTTTTTCAGCCCGAAATAAGCGCGTTTTTTCAGACAACTGAATCTCCTTGTAACAGCAAGGCTCAGAAGAGCCCACACACTCAGCCCTTAACCCCAGTGTGCAGAAAGTGTCAAAACGTGTTTTTCAGCAGAAATAAACATGTTTCTGCAAGTTTGGTCAACCCCATGTAAGTTATGGGGCAGTAACATCACATTTTTCAAAACGTGTTTTTCAGCCCGAAATAAGCGCGTTTTTTCAGACACCTGAATTTCCTTGTAACAGCAAGGCTCAGAAGAGCCCACACACTCAGCCCTTAACCCCAGTGTACAGAAAGTGTCAAAACGTGTTTTTCAGCAGAAATAAACATGTTTCTGCAAGTTTGGTCAACCCCATGTAAGTTATGGGGCAGTAACATCACACTTTTGAAAACGTGTTTTTCAGCCCGAAATAAGCGCGTTTTTTCAGACAACTGAATCTCCTTGTAACAGCAAGGCTCAGAGGAGCCCACACACTCAGCCCTTAACCCCAGTGTACAGAAAGTGTCAAAACGTGTTTTTCAGCAGAAATAAACATGTTTCTGCAAGTTTGGTCAACCCCATGTAAGTTATGGGGCAGTAACATCACACTTTTGAAAACGTGTTTTTCAGCCCGAAATAAGCGCGTTTTTTCAGACAACTGAATCTCCTTGTAACAGCAAGGCTCAGAAGAGCCCACACACTCAGCCCTTAACCCCAGTGTGCAGAAAGTGTCAAAACGTGTTTTTCAGCAGAAATAAACATGTTTCTGCAAGTTTGGTCAACCCCATGTAAGTTATGGGGCAGTAACATCACATTTTTCAAAACGTGTTTTTCAGCCCGAAATAAGCGCGTTTTTTCAGACACCTGAATGTCCTTGTAACAGCAAGGCTCAGAAGAGCCCACACACTCAGCCCTTAACCCCAGTGTACAGAAAGTGTCAAAACGTGTTTTTCAGCAGAAATAAACATGTTTCTGCAAGTTTGGTCAACCCCATGTAAGTTATGGGGCAGTAACATCACACTTTTGAATACGTGTTTTTCAGCCCGAAATAAACGCGTTTTTTCAGACAACTGAATCTCCTTGTAACAGCAAGGCTCAGAAGAGCCCACACACTCAGCCCTTAACCCCAGTGTGCAGAAAGGGTCAAAACGTGTTTTTCAGCAGAAATAAACATGTTTCTGCAAGTTTGGTCAACCCCATGTAAGTTATGGGGCAGTAACATCACACGTTTCAAAACGTGTTTTTCAGCCCGAAATAAGCGCTTTTTTTTAGACAACTGAATCTCCTTGTAACAGCAAGGCTCAGAAGAGCCCACACACTCAGCCCTTAACCCCAGTGTGCAGAAAGTGTCAAAACGTGTTTTTCAGCAGAAATAAACATGTTTCTGCAAGTTTGGTCAACCCCATGTAAGTTATGGGGCAGTAACATCACACTTTTGAAAACGTGTTTTTCAGCCCGAAATAAGCGCGTTTTTTCAGACAACTGAATCTCCTTGTAACAGCAAGGCTCAGAAGAGCCCACACACTCAGCCCTTAACCCCAGTGTACAGAAAGTGTCAAAACGTGTTTTTCAGCAGAAATAAACATGTTTCTGCAAGTTTGGTCAACCCCATGTAAGTTATGGGGCAGTAACATCACACTTTTCAAAACGTGTTTTTCAGCCCGAAATAAGCGCGTTTTTTCAGACAACTGAATCTCCTTGTAACAGCAAGGCTCAGAAGAGCCCACACACTCAGCCCTTAACCCCAGTGTGCAGAAAGGGTAAAAACGTGTTTTTCAGCAGAAATAAACATGTTTCTGCTAGTTTGGTCAACCCCATGTAAGTTATGGGGCAGTAACATCACACTTTTGAAAACGTGTTTTTCAGCCCGAAATAAGCACGTTTTTTCAGACAACTGAATCTCCTTGTAACAGCAAGGCTCAGAAGAGCCCACACACTCAGCCCTTAACCCCAGTGTACAGAAAGTGTCAAAACGTGTTTTTCAGCAGAAATAAACATGTTTCTGCAAGTTTGGTCAACCCCATGTAAGTTATGGGGCAGTAACATCACACGTTTCAAAACGTGTTTTTCAGCCCGAAATAAGCGCGTTTTTTCAGACAACTGAATCTCCTTGTAACAGCAAGGCTCAGAAGAGCCCACACACTCAGCCCTTAACCCCAGTGTGCAGAAAGTGTCAAAACGTGTTTTTCAGCAGAAATAAACATGTTTCTGCAAGTTTGGTCAACCCCATGTAAGTTATGGGGCAGTAACATCACATTTTTCAAAACGTGTTTTTCAGCCCGAAATAAGCGCGTTTTTTCAGACACCTGAATTTCCTTGTAACAGCAAGGCTCAGAAGAGCCCACACACTCAGCCCTTAACCCCAGTGTACAGAAAGTGTCAAAACGTGTTTTTCAGCAGAAATAAACATGTTTCTGCAAGTTTGGTCAACCCCATGTAAGTTATGGGGCAGTAACATCACACTTTTGAAAACGTGTTTTTCAGCCCGAAATAAGCGCGTTTTTTCAGACAACTGAATCTCCTTGTAACAGCAAGGCTCAGAAGAGCCCACACACTCAGCCCTTAACCCCAGTGTACAGAAAGTGTCAAAACGTGTTTTTCAGCAGAAATAAACATGTTTCTGCAAGTTTGGTCAACCCCATGTAAGTTATGGGGCAGTAACATCACACTTTTGAAAACGTGTTTTTCAGCCCGAAATAAGCGCGTTTTTTCAGACAACTGAATCTCCTTGTAACAGCAAGGCTCAGAAGAGCCCACACACTCAGCCCTTAACCCCAGTGTACAGAAAGTGTCAAAACGTGTTTTTCAGCAGAAATAAACATGTTTCTGCAAGTTTGGTCAACCCCATGTAAGTTATGGGGCAGTAACATCACACTTTTGAAAACGTGTTTTTCAGCCCGAAATAAGCGCGTTTTTTCAGACAACTGAATCTCCTTGTAACAGCAAGGCTCAGAAGAGCCCACACACTCAGCCCTTAACCCCAGTGTGCAGAAAGTGTCAAAACGTGTTTTTCAGCAGAAATAAACATGTTTCTGCAAGTTTGGTCAACCCCATGTAAGTTATGGGGCAGTAACATCACATTTTTCAAAACGTGTTTTTCAGCCCGAAATAAGCGCGTTTTTTCAGACACCTGAATTTCCTTGTAACAGCAAGGCTCAGAAGAGCCCACACACTCAGCCCTTAACCCCAGTGTACAGAAAGTGTCAAAACGTGTTTTTCAGCAGAAATAAACATGTTTCTGCAAGTTTGGTCAACCCCATGTAAGTTATGGGGCAGTAACATCACACTTTTGAAAACGTGTTTTTCAGCCCGAAATAAGCGCGTTTTTTCAGACAACTGAATCTCCTTGTAACAGCAAGGCTCAGAGGAGCCCACACACTCAGCCCTTAACCCCAGTGTACAGAAAGTGTCAAAACGTGTTTTTCAGCAGAAATAAACATGTTTCTGCAAGTTTGGTCAACCCCATGTAAGTTATGGGGCAGTAACATCACACTTTTGAAAACGTGTTTTTCAGCCCGAAATAAGCGCGTTTTTTCAGACAACTGAATCTCCTTGTAACAGCAAGGCTCAGAAGAGCCCACACACTCAGCCCTTAACCCCAGTGTGCAGAAAGTGTCAAAACGTGTTTTTCAGCAGAAATAAACATGTTTCTGCAAGTTTGGTCAACCCCATGTAAGTTATGGGGCAGTAACATCACATTTTTCAAAACGTGTTTTTCAGCCCGAAATAAGCGCGTTTTTTCAGACACCTGAATGTCCTTGTAACAGCAAGGCTCCGAAGAGCCCACACACTCAGCCCTTAACCCCAGTGTACAGAAAGTGTCAAAACGTGTTTTTCAGCAGAAATAAACATGTTTCTGCAAGTTTGGTCAACCCCATGTAAGTTATGGGGCAGTAACATCACACTTTTGAATACGTGTTTTTCAGCCCGAAATAAACGCGTTTTTTCAGACAACTGAATCTCCTTGTAACAGCAAGGCTCAGAAGAGCCCACACACTCAGCCCTTAACCCCAGTGTGCAGAAAGGGTCAAAACGTGTTTTTCAGCAGAAATAAACATGTTTCTGCAAGTTTGGTCAACCCCATGTAAGTTATGGGGCAGTAACATCACACGTTTCAAAACGTGTTTTTCAGCCCGAAATAAGCGCGTTTTTTCAGACAACTGAATCTCCTTGTAACAGCAAGGCTCAGAAGAGCCCACACACTCAGCCCTTAACCCCAGTGTGCAGAAAGTGTCAAAACGTGTTTTTCAGTAGAAATAAACATGTTTCTGCAAGTTTGGTCAACCCCATGTAAGTTATGGGGCAGTAACATCACACTTTTGAAAACGTGTTTTTCAGCCCGAAATAAGCGCGTTTTTTCAGACAACTGAATCTCCTTGTAACAGCAAGGCTCAGAAGAGCCCACACACTCAGCCCTTAACCCAGTGTACAGAAAGTGTCAAAACGTGTTTTTCAGCAGAAATAAACATGTTTCTGCAAGTTTGGTCAACCCCATGTAAGTTATGGGGCAGTAACATCACACTTTTGAAAACGTGTTTTTCAGCCCGAAATAAACGCGTTTTTTCAGACAACTGAATCTCCTTGTAACAGGAAGGCTCAGAAGAGCCCACACACTCAGCCCTTAACCCCAGTGTACAGAAAGTGTCAAAACGTGTTTTTCAGCAGAAATAAACATGTTTCTGCAAGTTTGGTCAACCCCATGTAAGTTATGGGGCAGTAACATCACACTTTTCAAAACGTGTTTTTCAGCCCGAAATAAGCGCGTTTTTTCAGACAACTGAATCTCCTTGTAACAGCAAGGCTCAGAAGAGCCCACACACTCAGCCCTTAACCCCAGTGTGCAGAAAGGGTCAAAACGTGTTTTTCAGCAGAAATAAACATGTTTCTGCAAGTTTGGTCAACCCCATGTAAGTTATGGGGCAGTAACATCACACTTTTGAAAACGTGTTTTTCAGCCCGAAATAAGCACGTTTTTTCAGACAACTGAATCTCCTTGTAACAGCAAGGCTCAGAAGAGCCCACACACTCAGCCCTTAACCCCAGTGTACAGAAAGTGTCAAAACGTGTTTTTCAGCAGAAATAAACATGTTTCTGCAAGTTTGGTCAACCCCATGTAAGTTATGGGGCAGTAACATCACACGTTTCAAAACGTGTTTTTCAGCCCGAAATAAGCGCGTTTTTTCAGACAACTGAATCTCCTTGTAACAGCAAGGCTCAGAAGAGCCCACACACTCAGCCCTTAACCCCAGTGTGCAGAAAGTGTCAAAACGTGTTTTTCAGCAGAAATAAACATGTTTCTGCAAGTTTGGTCAACCCCATGTAAGTTATGGGGCAGTAACATCACATTTTTCAAAACGTGTTTTTCAGCCCGAAATAAGCGCGTTTTTTCAGACACCTGAATTTCCTTGTAACAGCAAGGCTCAGAAGAGCCCACACACTCAGCCCTTAACCCCAGTGTACAGAAAGTGTCAAAACGTGTTTTTCAGCAGAAATAAACATGTTTCTGCAAGTTTGGTCAACCCCATGTAAGTTATGGGGCAGTAACATCACACTTTTGAAAACGTGTTTTTCAGCCCGAAATAAGCGCGTTTTTTCAGACAACTGAATCTCCTTGTAACAGCAAGGCTCAGAAGAGCCCACACACTCAGCCCTTAACCCCAGTGTACAGAAAGTGTCAAAACGTGTTTTTCAGCAGAAATAAACATGTTTCTGCAAGTTTGGTCAACCCCATGTAAGTTATGGGGCAGTAACATCACACTTTTGAAAACGTGTTTTTCAGCCCGAAATAAACGCGTTTTTTCAGACAACTGAATCTCCTTGTAACAGGAAGGCTCAGAAGAGCCCACACACTCAGCCCTTAACCCCAGTGTACAGAAAGTGTCAAAACGTGTTTTTCAGCAGAAATAAACATGTTTCTGCAAGTTTGGTCAACCCCATGTAAGTTATGGGGCAGTAACATCACACTTTTCAAAACGTGTTTTTCAGCCCGAAATAAGCGCGTTTTTTCAGACAACTGAATCTCCTTGTAACAGCAAGGCTCAGAAGAGCCCACACACTCAGCCCTTAACCCCAGTGTGCAGAAAGGGTAAAAACGTGTTTTTCAGCAGAAATAAACATGTTTCTGCTAGTTTGGTCAACCCCATGTAAGTTATGGGGCAGTAACATCACACGTTTCAAAACGTGTTTTTCAGCCCGAAATAAGCGCGTTTTTTCAGACAACTGAATCTCCTTGTAACAGCAAGGCTCAGAAGAGCCCACACACTCAGCCCTTAACCCCAGTGTGCAGAAAGTGTCAAAACGTGTTTTTCAGCAGAAATAAACATGTTTCTGCAAGTTTGGTCAACCCCATGTAAGTTATGGGGCAGTAACATCACATTTTTCAAAACGTGTTTTTCAGCCCGAAATAAGCGCGTTTTTTCAGACACCTGAATTTCCTTGTAACAGCAAGGCTCAGAAGAGCCCACACACTCAGCCCTTAACCCCAGTGTACAGAAAGTGTCAAAACGTGTTTTTCAGCAGAAATAAACATGTTTCTGCAAGTTTGGTCAACCCCATGTAAGTTATGGGGCAGTAACATCACACTTTTGAAAACGTGTTTTTCAGCCCGAAATAAGCGCGTTTTTTCAGACAACTGAATCTCCTTGTAACAGCAAGGCTCAGAAGAGCCCACACACTCAGCCCTTAACCCCAGTGTACAGAAAGTGTCAAAACGTGTTTTTCAGCAGAAATAAACATGTTTCTGCAAGTTTGGTCAACCCCATGTAAGTTATGGGGCAGTAACATCACACTTTTGAAAACGTGTTTTTCAGCCCGAAATAAGCGCGTTTTTTCAGACAACTGAATCTCCTTGTAACAGCAAGGCTCAGAAGAGCCCACACACTCAGCCCTTAACCCCAGTGTGCAGAAAGTGTCAAAACGTGTTTTTCAGCAGAAATAAACATGTTTCTGCAAGTTTGGTCAACCCCATGTAAGTTATGGGGCAGTAACATCACATTTTTCAAAACGTGTTTTTCAGCCCGAAATAAGCGCGTTTTTTCAGACACCTGAATTTCCTTGTAACAGCAAGGCTCAGAAGAGCCCACACACTCAGCCCTTAACCCCAGTGTACAGAAAGTGTCAAAACGTGTTTTTCAGCAGAAATAAACATGTTTCTGCAAGTTTGGTCAACCCCATGTAAGTTATGGGGCAGTAACATCACACTTTTGAAAACGTGTTTTTCAGCCCGAAATAAGCGCGTTTTTTCAGACAACTGAATCTCCTTGTAACAGCAAGGCTCAGAGGAGCCCACACACTCAGCCCTTAACCCCAGTGTACAGAAAGTGTCAAAACGTGTTTTTCAGCAGAAATAAACATGTTTCTGCAAGTTTGGTCAACCCCATGTAAGTTATGGGGCAGTAACATCACACTTTTGAAAACGTGTTTTTCAGCCCGAAATAAGCGCGTTTTTTCAGACAACTGAATCTCCTTGTAACAGCAAGGCTCAGAAGAGCCCACACACTCAGCCCTTAACCCCAGTGTGCAGAAAGTGTCAAAACGTGTTTTTCAGCAGAAATAAACATGTTTCTGCAAGTTTGGTCAACCCCATGTAAGTTATGGGGCAGTAACATCACATTTTTCAAAACGTGTTTTTCAGCCCGAAATAAGCGCGTTTTTTCAGACACCTGAATGTCCTTGTAACAGCAAGGCTCCGAAGAGCCCACACACTCAGCCCTTAACCCCAGTGTACAGAAAGTGTCAAAACGTGTTTTTCAGCAGAAATAAACATGTTTCTGCAAGTTTGGTCAACCCCATGTAAGTTATGGGGCAGTAACATCACACTTTTGAATACGTGTTTTTCAGCCCGAAATAAACGCGTTTTTTCAGACAACTGAATCTCCTTGTAACAGCAAGGCTCAGAAGAGCCCACACACTCAGCCCTTAACCCCAGTGTGCAGAAAGGGTCAAAACGTGTTTTTCAGCAGAAATAAACATGTTTCTGCAAGTTTGGTCAACCCCATGTAAGTTATGGGGCAGTAACATCACACGTTTCAAAACGTGTTTTTCAGCCCGAAATAAGCGCGTTTTTTCAGACAACTGAATCTCCTTGTAACAGCAAGGCTCAGAAGAGCCCACACACTCAGCCCTTAACCCCAGTGTGCAGAAAGTGTCAAAACGTTTTTTTCAGCAGAAATAAACATGTTTCTGCAAGTTTGGTCAACCCCATGTAAGTTATGGGGCAGTAACATCACACTTTTGAAAACGTGTTTTTCAGCCCGAAATAAGCGCGTTTTTTCAGACAACTGAATCTCCTTGTAACAGCAAGGCTCAGAAGAGCCCACACACTCAGCCCTTAACCCAGTGTACAGAAAGTGTCAAAACGTGTTTTTCAGCAGAAATAAACATGTTTCTGCAAGTTTGGTCAACCCCATGTAAGTTATGGGGCAGTAACATCACACTTTTGAAAACGTGTTTTTCAGCCCGAAATAAACGCGTTTTTTCAGACAACTGAATCTCCTTGTAACAGGAAGGCTCAGAAGAGCCCACACACTCAGCCCTTAACCCCAGTGTACAGAAAGTGTCAAAACGTGTTTTTCAGCAGAAATAAACATGTTTCTGCAAGTTTGGTCAACCCCATGTAAGTTATGGGGCAGTAACATCACACTTTTCAAAACGTGTTTTTCAGCCCGAAATAAGCGCGTTTTTTCAGACAACTGAATCTCCTTGTAACAGCAAGGCTCAGAAGAGCCCACACACTCAGCCCTTAACCCCAGTGTGCAGAAAGGGTCAAAACGTGTTTTTCAGCAGAAATAAACATGTTTCTGCAAGTTTGGTCAACCCCATGTAAGTTATGGGGCAGTAACATCACACTTTTGAAAACGTGTTTTTCAGCCCGAAATAAGCACGTTTTTTCAGACAACTGAATCTCCTTGTAACAGCAAGGCTCAGAAGAGCCCACACACTCAGCCCTTAACCCCAGTGTACAGAAAGTGTCAAAACGTGTTTTTCAGCAGAAATAAACATGTTTCTGCAAGTTTGGTCAACCCCATGTAAGTTATGGGGCAGTAACATCACACGTTTCAAAACGTGTTTTTCAGCCCGAAATAAGCGCGTTTTTTCAGACAACTGAATCTCCTTGTAACAGCAAGGCTCAGAAGAGCCCACACACTCAGCCCTTAACCCCAGTGTGCAGAAAGTGTCAAAACGTGTTTTTCAGCAGAAATAAACATGTTTCTGCAAGTTTGGTCAACCCCATGTAAGTTATGGGGCAGTAACATCACATTTTTCAAAACGTGTTTTTCAGCCCGAAATAAGCGCGTTTTTTCAGACACCTGAATTTCCTTGTAACAGCAAGGCTCAGAAGAGCCCACACACTCAGCCCTTAACCCCAGTGTACAGAAAGTGTCAAAACGTGTTTTTCAGCAGAAATAAACATGTTTCTGCAAGTTTGGTCAACCCCATGTAAGTTATGGGGCAGTAACATCACACTTTTGAAAACGTGTTTTTCAGCCCGAAATAAGCGCGTTTTTTCAGACAACTGAATCTCCTTGTAACAGCAAGGCTCAGAAGAGCCCACACACTCAGCCCTTAACCCCAGTGTACAGAAAGTGTCAAAACGTGTTTTTCAGCAGAAATAAACATGTTTCTGCAAGTTTGGTCAACCCCATGTAAGTTATGGGGCAGTAACATCACACTTTTGAAAACGTGTTTTTCAGCCCGAAATAAACGCGTTTTTTCAGACAACTGAATCTCCTTGTAACAGGAAGGCTCAGAAGAGCCCACACACTCAGCCCTTAACCCCAGTGTACAGAAAGTGTCAAAACGTGTTTTTCAGCAGAAATAAACATGTTTCTGCAAGTTTGGTCAACCCCATGTAAGTTATGGGGCAGTAACATCACACTTTTCAAAACGTGTTTTTCAGCCCGAAATAAGCGCGTTTTTTCAGACAACTGAATCTCCTTGTAACAGCAAGGCTCAGAAGAGCCCACACACTCAGCCCTTAACCCCAGTGTGCAGAAAGGGTAAAAACGTGTTTTTCAGCAGAAATAAACATGTTTCTGCTAGTTTGGTCAACCCCATGTAAGTTATGGGGCAGTAACATCACACGTTTCAAAACGTGTTTTTCAGCCCGAAATAAGCGCGTTTTTTCAGACAACTGAATCTCCTTGTAACAGCAAGGCTCAGAAGAGCCCACACACTCAGCCCTTAACCCCAGTGTGCAGAAAGTGTCAAAACGTGTTTTTCAGCAGAAATAAACATGTTTCTGCAAGTTTGGTCAACCCCATGTAAGTTATGGGGCAGTAACATCACATTTTTCAAAACGTGTTTTTCAGCCCGAAATAAGCGCGTTTTTTCAGACACCTGAATTTCCTTGTAACAGCAAGGCTCAGAAGAGCCCACACACTCAGCCCTTAACCCCAGTGTACAGAAAGTGTCAAAACGTGTTTTTCAGCAGAAATAAACATGTTTCTGCAAGTTTGGTCAACCCCATGTAAGTTATGGGGCAGTAACATCACACTTTTGAAAACGTGTTTTTCAGCCCGAAATAAGCGCGTTTTTTCAGACAACTGAATCTCCTTGTAACAGCAAGGCTCAGAAGAGCCCACACACTCAGCCCTTAACCCCAGTGTACAGAAAGTGTCAAAACGTGTTTTTCAGCAGAAATAAACATGTTTCTGCAAGTTTGGTCAACCCCATGTAAGTTATGGGGCAGTAACATCACACTTTTGAAAACGTGTTTTTCAGCCCGAAATAAGCGCGTTTTTTCAGACAACTGAATCTCCTTGTAACAGCAAGGCTCAGAAGAGCCCACACACTCAGCCCTTAACCCCAGTGTACAGAAAGTGTCAAAACGTGTTTTTCAGCAGAAATAAACATGTTTCTGCAAGTTTGGTCAACCCCATGTAAGTTATGGGGCAGTAACATCACACTTTTGAAAACGTGTTTTTCAGCCCGAAATAAGCGCGTTTTTTCAGACAACTGAATCTCCTTGTAACAGCAAGGCTCAGAAGAGCCCACACACTCAGCCCTTAACCCCAGTGTGCAGAAAGTGTCAAAACGTGTTTTTCAGCAGAAATAAACATGTTTCTGCAAGTTTGGTCAACCCCATGTAAGTTATGGGGCAGTAACATCACATTTTTCAAAACGTGTTTTTCAGCCCGAAATAAGCGCGTTTTTTCAGACACCTGAATTTCCTTGTAACAGCAAGGCTCAGAAGAGCCCACACACTCAGCCCTTAACCCCAGTGTACAGAAAGTGTCAAAACGTGTTTTTCAGCAGAAATAAACATGTTTCTGCAAGTTTGGTCAACCCCATGTAAGTTATGGGGCAGTAACATCACACTTTTGAAAACGTGTTTTTCAGCCCGAAATAAGCGCGTTTTTTCAGACAACTGAATCTCCTTGTAACAGCAAGGCTCAGAGGAGCCCACACACTCAGCCCTTAACCCCAGTGTACAGAAAGTGTCAAAACGTGTTTTTCAGCAGAAATAAACATGTTTCTGCAAGTTTGGTCAACCCCATGTAAGTTATGGGGCAGTAACATCACACTTTTGAAAACGTGTTTTTCAGCCCGAAATAAGCGCGTTTTTTCAGACAACTGAATCTCCTTGTAACAGCAAGGCTCAGAAGAGCCCACACACTCAGCCCTTAACCCCAGTGTGCAGAAAGTGTCAAAACGTGTTTTTCAGCAGAAATAAACATGTTTCTGCAAGTTTGGTCAACCCCATGTAAGTTATGGGGCAGTAACATCACATTTTTCAAAACGTGTTTTTCAGCCCGAAATAAGCGCGTTTTTTCAGACACCTGAATGTCCTTGTAACAGCAAGGCTCCGAAGAGCCCACACACTCAGCCCTTAACCCCAGTGTACAGAAAGTGTCAAAACGTGTTTTTCAGCAGAAATAAACATGTTTCTGCAAGTTTGGTCAACCCCATGTAAGTTATGGGGCAGTAACATCACACTTTTGAATACGTGTTTTTCAGCCCGAAATAAACGCGTTTTTTCAGACAACTGAATCTCCTTGTAACAGCAAGGCTCAGAAGAGCCCACACACTCAGCCCTTAACCCCAGTGTGCAGAAAGGGTCAAAACGTGTTTTTCAGCAGAAATAAACATGTTTCTGCAAGTTTGGTCAACCCCATGTAAGTTATGGGGCAGTAACATCACACGTTTCAAAACGTGTTTTTCAGCCCGAAATAAGCGCGTTTTTTCAGACAACTGAATCTCCTTGTAACAGCAAGGCTCAGAAGAGCCCACACACTCAGCCCTTAACCCCAGTGTGCAGAAAGTGTCAAAACGTGTTTTTCAGCAGAAATAAACATGTTTCTGCAAGTTTGGTCAACCCCATGTAAGTTATGGGGCAGTAACATCACACTTTTGAAAACGTGTTTTTCAGCCCGAAATAAGCGCGTTTTTTCAGACAACTGAATCTCCTTGTAACAGCAAGGCTCAGAAGAGCCCACACACTCAGCCCTTAACCCAGTGTACAGAAAGTGTCAAAACGTGTTTTTCAGCAGAAATAAACATGTTTCTGCAAGTTTGGTCAACCCCATGTAAGTTATGGGGCAGTAACATCACACTTTTGAAAACGTGTTTTTCAGCCCGAAATAAACGCGTTTTTTCAGACAACTGAATCTCCTTGTAACAGGAAGGCTCAGAAGAGCCCACACACTCAGCCCTTAACCCCAGTGTACAGAAAGTGTCAAAACGTGTTTTTCAGCAGAAATAAACATGTTTCTGCAAGTTTGGTCAACCCCATGTAAGTTATGGGGCAGTAACATCACACTTTTCAAAACGTGTTTTTCAGCCCGAAATAAGCGCGTTTTTTCAGACAACTGAATCTCCTTGTAACAGCAAGGCTCAGAAGAGCCCACACACTCAGCCCTTAACCCCAGTGTGCAGAAAGGGTCAAAACGTGTTTTTCAGCAGAAATAAACATGTTTCTGCAAGTTTGGTCAACCCCATGTAAGTTATGGGGCAGTAACATCACACTTTTGAAAACGTGTTTTTCAGCCCGAAATAAGCACGTTTTTTCAGACAACTGAATCTCCTTGTAACAGCAAGGCTCAGAAGAGCCCACACACTCAGCCCTTAACCCCAGTGTACAGAAAGTGTCAAAACGTGTTTTTCAGCAGAAATAAACATGTTTCTGCAAGTTTGGTCAACCCCATGTAAGTTATGGGGCAGTAACATCACACGTTTCAAAACGTGTTTTTCAGCCCGAAATAAGCGCGTTTTTTCAGACAACTGAATCTCCTTGTAACAGCAAGGCTCAGAAGAGCCCACACACTCAGCCCTTAACCCCAGTGTGCAGAAAGTGTCAAAACGTGTTTTTCAGCAGAAATAAACATGTTTCTGCAAGTTTGGTCAACCCCATGTAAGTTATGGGGCAGTAACATCACATTTTTCAAAACGTGTTTTTCAGCCCGAAATAAGCGCGTTTTTTCAGACACCTGAATTTCCTTGTAACAGCAAGGCTCAGAAGAGCCCACACACTCAGCCCTTAACCCCAGTGTACAGAAAGTGTCAAAACGTGTTTTTCAGCAGAAATAAACATGTTTCTGCAAGTTTGGTCAACCCCATGTAAGTTATGGGGCAGTAACATCACACTTTTGAAAACGTGTTTTTCAGCCCGAAATAAGCGCGTTTTTTCAGACAACTGAATCTCCTTGTAACAGCAAGGCTCAGAAGAGCCCACACACTCAGCCCTTAACCCCAGTGTACAGAAAGTGTCAAAACGTGTTTTTCAGCAGAAATAAACATGTTTCTGCAAGTTTGGTCAACCCCATGTAAGTTATGGGGCAGTAACATCACACTTTTGAAAACGTGTTTTTCAGCCCGAAATAAACGCGTTTTTTCAGACAACTGAATCTCCTTGTAACAGCAAGGCTCAGAAGAGCCCACACACTCAGCCCTTAACCCCAGTGTACAGAAAGTGTCAAAACGTGTTTTTCAGCAGAAATAAACATGTTTCTGCAAGTTTGGTCAACCCCATGTAAGTTATGGGGCAGTAACATCACACTTTTCAAAACGTGTTTTTCAGCCCGAAATAAGCGCGTTTTTTCAGACAACTGAATCTCCTTGTAACAGCAAGGCTCAGAAGAGCCCACACACTCAGCCCTTAACCCCAGTGTGCAGAAAGGGTAAAAACGTGTTTTTCAGCAGAAATAAACATGTTTCTGCTAGTTTGGTCAACCCCATGTAAGTTATGGGGCAGTAACATCACACGTTTCAAAACGTGTTTTTCAGCCCGAAATAAGCGCGTTTTTTCAGACAACTGAATCTCCTTGTAACAGCAAGGCTCAGAAGAGCCCACACACTCAGCCCTTAACCCCAGTGTGCAGAAAGTGTCAAAACGTGTTTTTCAGCAGAAATAAACATGTTTCTGCAAGTTTGGTCAACCCCATGTAAGTTATGGGGCAGTAACATCACATTTTTCAAAACGTGTTTTTCAGCCCGAAATAAGCGCGTTTTTTCAGACACCTGAATTTCCTTGTAACAGCAAGGCTCAGAAGAGCCCACACACTCAGCCCTTAACCCCAGTGTACAGAAAGTGTCAAAACGTGTTTTTCAGCAGAAATAAACATGTTTCTGCAAGTTTGGTCAACCCCATGTAAGTTATGGGGCAGTAACATCACACTTTTGAAAACGTGTTTTTCAGCCCGAAATAAGCGCGTTTTTTCAGACAACTGAATCTCCTTGTAACAGCAAGGCTCAGAAGAGCCCACACACTCAGCCCTTAACCCCAGTGTACAGAAAGTGTCAAAACGTGTTTTTCAGCAGAAATAAACATGTTTCTGCAAGTTTGGTCAACCCCATGTAAGTTATGGGGCAGTAACATCACACTTTTGAAAACGTGTTTTTCAGCCCGAAATAAGCGCGTTTTTTCAGACAACTGAATCTCCTTGTAACAGCAAGGCTCAGAAGAGCCCACACACTCAGCCCTTAACCCCAGTGTACAGAAAGTGTCAAAACGTGTTTTTCAGCAGAAATAAACATGTTTCTGCAAGTTTGGTCAACCCCATGTAAGTTATGGGGCAGTAACATCACACTTTTGAAAACGTGTTTTTCAGCCCGAAATAAGCGCGTTTTTTCAGACAACTGAATCTCCTTGTAACAGCAAGGCTCAGAAGAGCCCACACACTCAGCCCTTAACCCCAGTGTGCAGAAAGTGTCAAAACGTGTTTTTCAGCAGAAATAAACATGTTTCTGCAAGTTTGGTCAACCCCATGTAAGTTATGGGGCAGTAACATCACATTTTTCAAAACGTGTTTTTCAGCCCGAAATAAGCGCGTTTTTTCAGACACCTGAATTTCCTTGTAACAGCAAGGCTCAGAAGAGCCCACACACTCAGCCCTTAACCCCAGTGTACAGAAAGTGTCAAAACGTGTTTTTCAGCAGAAATAAACATGTTTCTGCAAGTTTGGTCAACCCCATGTAAGTTATGGGGCAGTAACATCACACTTTTGAAAACGTGTTTTTCAGCCCGAAATAAGCGCGTTTTTTCAGACAACTGAATCTCCTTGTAACAGCAAGGCTCAGAGGAGCCCACACACTCAGCCCTTAACCCCAGTGTACAGAAAGTGTCAAAACGTGTTTTTCAGCAGAAATAAACATGTTTCTGCAAGTTTGGTCAACCCCATGTAAGTTATGGGGCAGTAACATCACACTTTTGAAAACGTGTTTTTCAGCCCGAAATAAGCGCGTTTTTTCAGACAACTGAATCTCCTTGTAACAGCAAGGCTCAGAAGAGCCCACACACTCAGCCCTTAACCCCAGTGTGCAGAAAGTGTCAAAACGTGTTTTTCAGCAGAAATAAACATGTTTCTGCAAGTTTGGTCAACCCCATGTAAGTTATGGGGCAGTAACATCACATTTTTCAAAACGTGTTTTTCAGCCCGAAATAAGCGCGTTTTTTCAGACACCTGAATGTCCTTGTAACAGCAAGGCTCCGAAGAGCCCACACACTCAGCCCTTAACCCCAGTGTACAGAAAGTGTCAAAACGTGTTTTTCAGCAGAAATAAACATGTTTCTGCAAGTTTGGTCAACCCCATGTAAGTTATGGGGCAGTAACATCACACTTTTGAATACGTGTTTTTCAGCCCGAAATAAACGCGTTTTTTCAGACAACTGAATCTCCTTGTAACAGCAAGGCTCAGAAGAGCCCACACACTCAGCCCTTAACCCCAGTGTGCAGAAAGGGTCAAAACGTGTTTTTCAGCAGAAATAAACATGTTTCTGCAAGTTTGGTCAACCCCATGTAAGTTATGGGGCAGTAACATCACACGTTTCAAAACGTGTTTTTCAGCCCGAAATAAGCGCGTTTTTTCAGACAACTGAATCTCCTTGTAACAGCAAGGCTCAGAAGAGCCCACACACTCAGCCCTTAACCCCAGTGTGCAGAAAGTGTCAAAACGTGTTTTTCAGCAGAAATAAACATGTTTCTGCAAGTTTGGTCAACCCCATGTAAGTTATGGGGCAGTAACATCACACTTTTGAAAACGTGTTTTTCAGCCCGAAATAAGCGCGTTTTTTCAGACAACTGAATCTCCTTGTAACAGCAAGGCTCAGAAGAGCCCACACACTCAGCCCTTAACCCAGTGTACAGAAAGTGTCAAAACGTGTTTTTCAGCAGAAATAAACATGTTTCTGCAAGTTTGGTCAACCCCATGTAAGTTATGGGGCAGTAACATCACACTTTTGAAAACGTGTTTTTCAGCCCGAAATAAACGCGTTTTTTCAGACAACTGAATCTCCTTGTAACAGGAAGGCTCAGAAGAGCCCACACACTCAGCCCTTAACCCCAGTGTACAGAAAGTGTCAAAACGTGTTTTTCAGCAGAAATAAACATGTTTCTGCAAGTTTGGTCAACCCCATGTAAGTTATGGGGCAGTAACATCACACTTTTCAAAACGTGTTTTTCAGCCCGAAATAAGCGCGTTTTTTCAGACAACTGAATCTCCTTGTAACAGCAAGGCTCAGAAGAGCCCACACACTCAGCCCTTAACCCCAGTGTGCAGAAAGGGTCAAAACGTGTTTTTCAGCAGAAATAAACATGTTTCTGCAAGTTTGGTCAACCCCATGTAAGTTATGGGGCAGTAACATCACACTTTTGAAAACGTGTTTTTCAGCCCGAAATAAGCGCGTTTTTTCAGACAACTGAATCTCCTTGTAACAGCAAGGCTCAGAAGAGCCCACACACTCAGCCCTTAACCCCAGTGTGCAGAAAGTGTCAAAACGTGTTTTTCAGCAGAAATAAACATGTTTCTGCAAGTTTGGTCAACCCCATGTAAGTTATGGGGCAGTAACATCACACGTTTCAAAACGTGTTTTTCAGCCCGAAATAAGCGCGTTTTTTCAGACAACTGAATCTCCTTGTAACAGCAAGGCTCAGAAGAGCCCACACACTCAGCCCTTAACCCCAGTGTGCAGAAAGTGTCAAAACGTGTTTTTCAGCAGAAATAAACATGTTTCTGCAAGTTTGGTCAACCCCATGTAAGTTATGGGGCAGTAACATCACATTTTTCAAAACGTGTTTTTCAGCCCGAAATAAGCGCGTTTTTTCAGACACCTGAATTTCCTTGTAACAGCAAGGCTCAGAAGAGCCCACACACTCAGCCCTTAACCCCAGTGTACAGAAAGTGTCAAAACGTGTTTTTCAGCAGAAATAAACATGTTTCTGCAAGTTTGGTCAACCCCATGTAAGTTATGGGGCAGTAACATCACACTTTTGAAAACGTGTTTTTCAGCCCGAAATAAGCGCGTTTTTTCAGACAACTGAATCTCCTTGTAACAGCAAGGCTCAGAAGAGCCCACACACTCAGCCCTTAACCCCAGTGTACAGAAAGTGTCAAAACGTGTTTTTCAGCAGAAATAAACATGTTTCTGCAAGTTTGGTCAACCCCATGTAAGTTATGGGGCAGTAACATCACACTTTTGAAAACGTGTTTTTCAGCCCGAAATAAACGCGTTTTTCAGACAACTGAATCTCCTTGTAACAGGAAGGCTCAGAAGAGCCCACACACTCAGCCCTTAACCCCAGTGTACAGAAAGTGTCAAAACGTGTTTTTCAGCAGAAATAAACATGTTTCTGCAAGTTTGGTCAACCCCATGTAAGTTATGGGGCAGTAACATCACACTTTTCAAAACGTGTTTTTCAGCCCGAAATAAGCGCGTTTTTCAGACAACTGAATCTCCTTGTAACAGCAAGGCTCAGAAGAGCCCACACACTCAGCCCTTAACCCCAGTGTGCAGAAAGGGTAAAAACGTGTTTTTCAGCAGAAATAAACATGTTTCTGCTAGTTTGGTCAACCCCATGTAAGTTATGGGGCAGTAACATCACACTTTTTGAAAACGTGTTTTTTCAGCCCGAAATAAGCACGTTTTTTCAGACAACTGAATCTCCTTGTAACAGCAAGGCTCAGAAGAGCCCACACACTCAGCCCTTAACCCCAGTGTACAGAAAGTGTCAAAACGTGTTTTTCAGCAGAAATAAACATGTTTCTGCAAGTTTGGTCAACCCCATGTAAGTTATGGGGCAGTAACATCACACGTTTCAAAACGTGTTTTTCAGCCCGAAATAAGCGCGTTTTTCAGACAACTGAATCTCCTTGTAACAGCAAGGCTCAGAAGAGCCCACACACTCAGCCCTTAACCCCAGTGTGCAGAAAGTGTCAAAACGTGTTTTTCAGCAGAAATAAACATGTTTCTGCAAGTTTGGTCAACCCCATGTAAGTTATGGGGCAGTAACATCACATTTTTCAAAACGTGTTTTTCAGCCCGAAATAAGCGCGTTTTTTCAGACACCTGAATTTCCTTGTAACAGCAAGGCTCAGAAGAGCCCACACACTCAGCCCTTAACCCCAGTGTACAGAAAGTGTCAAAACGTGTTTTTCAGCAGAATAAACATGTTTCTGCAAGTTTGGTCAACCCCATGTAAGTTATGGGGCAGTAACATCACACTTTTGAAAACGTGTTTTTCAGCCCGAAATAAGCGCGTTTTTTCAGACAACTGAATCTCCTTGTAACAGCAAGGCTCAGAAGAGCCCACACACTCAGCCCTTAACCCCAGTGTACAGAAAGTGTCAAAACGTGTTTTTCAGCAGAAATAAACATGTTTCTGCAAGTTTGGTCAACCCCATGTAAGTTATGGGGCAGTAACATCACACTTTTGAAAACGTGTTTTTCAGCCCGAAATAAGCGCGTTTTTTCAGACAACTGAATCTCCTTGTAACAGCAAGGCTCAGAAGAGCCCACACACTCAGCCCTTAACCCCAGTGTACAGAAAGTGTCAAAAACGTGTTTTTCAGCAGAAATAAACATGTTTCTGCAAGTTTGGTCAACCCCATGTAAGTTATGGGCAGTAACATCACACTTTGAAAACGTGTTTTTCAGCCCGAAATAAGCGCGTTTTTTCAGACAACTGAATCTCCTTGTAACAGCAAGGCTCAGAAGAGCCCACACACTCAGCCCTTAACCCCAGTGTGCAGAAAGTGTCAAAACGTGTTTTTCAGCAGAAATAAACATGTTTCTGCAAGTTTGGTCAACCCCATGTAAGTTATGGGGCAGTAACATCACACGTTTCAAAACGTGTTTTTCAGCCCGAAATAAGCGCGTTTTTTCAGACAACTGAATCTCCTTGTAACAGCAAGGCTCAGAAGAGCCCACACACTCAGCCCTTAACCCCAGTGTGCAGAAAGTGTCAAAACGTGTTTTTCAGCAGAAATAAACATGTTTCTGCAAGTTTGGTCAACCCCATGTAAGTTATGGGGCAGTAACATCACATTTTTCAAAACGTGTTTTTCAGCCCGAAATAAGCGCGTTTTTTCAGACACCTGAATTTCCTTGTAACAGCAAGGCTCAGAAGAGCCCACACACTCAGCCCTTAACCCCAGTGTACAGAAAGTGTCAAAACGTGTTTTTCAGCAGAAATAAACATGTTTCTGCAAGTTTGGTCAACCCCATGTAAGTTATGGGGCAGTAACATCACACTTTTGAAAACGTGTTTTTCAGCCCGAAATAAGCGCGTTTTTTCAGACAACTGAATCTCCTTGTAACAGCAAGGCTCAGAAGAGCCCACACACTCAGCCCTTAACCCCAGTGTACAGAAAGTGTCAAAACGTGTTTTTCAGCAGAAATAAACATGTTTCTGCAAGTTTGGTCAACCCATGTAAGTTATGGGGCAGTAACATCACACTTTTGAAAACGTGTTTTTCAGCCCGAAATAAGCGCGTTTTTTCAGACAACTGAATCTCCTTGTAACAGCAAGGCTCAGAAGAGCCCACACACTCAGCCCTTAACCCCAGTGTACAGAAAGTGTCAAAACGTGTTTTTCAGCAGAAATAAACATGTTTCTGCAAGTTTGGTCAACCCCATGTAAGTTATGGGGCAGTAACATCACACTTTTGAAAACGTGTTTTTCAGCCCGAAATAAGCGCGTTTTTTCAGACAACTGAATCTCCTTGTAACAGCAAGGCTCAGAAGAGCCCACACACTCAGCCCTTAACCCCAGTGTGCAGAAAGTGTCAAAACGTGTTTTTCAGCAGAAATAAACATGTTTCTGCAAGTTTGGTCAACCCCATGTAAGTTATGGGGCAGTAACATCACATTTTTCAAAACGTGTTTTTCAGCCCGAAATAAGCGCGTTTTTTCAGACAACTGAATCTCCTTGTAACAGCAAGGCTCAGAAGAGCCCACACACTCAGCCCTTAACCCCAGTGTACAGAAAGTGTCAAAACGTGTTTTTCAGCAGAAATAAACATGTTTCTGCAAGTTTGGTCAACCCCATGTAAGTTATGGGGCAGTAACATCACACTTTTGAAAACGTGTTTTTCAGCCCGAAATAAGCG